>NC_137678.1:39846612-39856863 GCF_963989245.1 Nansenia antarctica
GATTAGGGCCTGGATGAAAAGGCATACAAAGTAGCATTGGTCTGGTCTACAGCTCTGAGGGCCCATTCTGAGTCTAAACTCTTATTCCTCTAAAAACCCATTCCTCTAAAAACCCATTCCTCTAAAAACTCATTCCTCTACAAACCCATTCCTCTAAAAACCCATTCCTCTGAAGACCCAGTTCCCCCGACTGCTCCACATGCTCTCTGTGTTCCGGGGGTTTTTATGACACTACTCAGTTCCGGCCCTTTTTACAGGCTGGGACCTTCATAAAGATGATCTCCATGGGTCCATGTTAATGCTACTGCCCTCCGGACCAGCCAGAGGTGCTGGCCCACACTAACCCACTACGGGGGAACGTGGGTTTGACAGCAGTGTGTGTGTGTGTGTGTGTGTGTGTGTGTGTGTGTGTGTGTGTGTGTGTGTGGCTGAGACGCTGGGCGTTCATGGCTGGGTTATGGAAAGCGAACAGCAGGCATCTCTACTGCTCACCGTAACATGTCGATATAAAGAGACGTGTAAGGTACGTTCAGGAGTCAAACGTTCCACAACTGTGTTAACTTAACACCAATGGGTCCAAAAGTCTGAAACACTATTCCACTGATCACAGTGCTGAAGGCTTTTGAACAGGACCCTGTAACACCCATTTACATTTACATTACATTATATTTTTGGGCATTTAGCAGGCGTCTTTATCCAAAGCGGCTTACCACAAATACATTTGTGAGTAAGTGAATCATCTATCCATCAGTCATCGCAAGAAAAGGTAATCTATGCTCGGGCCAGGGGCCTTTGGCAGTCATAATGCTAGAAGAAGCTTTGTTCACATGGGAATAGATGTGCCAGCTGAATATTAGGGGGAGAGCTGGTTTTATTGCAGCTGTGGTGGAGGATATAAAAGTGGGCTTTTTTCAGAGTGAAATGAAGCTGTGTATGCTTGACTAGAGACGGATAATCCCTGCTCACTGGGAGATCCATTGTAGTAGTGAAGAGAGAGAATGTGAAAGTAAAGGAATAGAGAAACTTCCCTTTCTCTCTCTCTCTTGCTCTCTCTCTCTCTCCCCTCCCTCCCTCACTCTCTCTCTCTCTCTCTCTCTCTTAGTCTCTCTTTCTCTCTTTCAAATGAACAGTTTCTTCCCCATGGCAGTGGGCCTCACAAACAAGCCCCCTGCCTCTCTATGGAGCTTCCACTCCCCCCCCCCACACACACACACATACGCACACCACACATGCACATATACAACTGACAGTGTCATTTATATTAGTTTTAAATTGATTCTAATTTACTGCTTCCAAAATAATTTTTGCTTATATATTGTTGTTTTTTATGTCCTGTGCACCAACCTCACCAAATATACTTGCCAATAAAAAAAGAGTTCTGGTTCTGAGATGGTAGCACTATAGCCGCTGATCCTCTCTCCCGCCTTCCTCCTTTACCCCTCCCCCACTCTCCTCAGGGGAACCGTTCCGCAACAGTGCATTCTGGGTGATGGTGTGTGTGATGACAGGACTCACAGGAATGGTGTGAGATAACTTCCTCTGCCCAATTAGAAGCTAGCTGGCCCTCAACACAGTCAGTCTGTCCCTATAGCCTTCCCCAGTCTCCCCGATTTACAATTACGGATTACAGGGACAGTCTCCCGGGAGTAACTTAGTGCTAAGTGCCTTACTGGTGGTGTTCCCAAGTGGGATTTGAACTCATGACCTTCTGATCACCAGTCCAACTCACTATCCACCAGTCCAGGCGGGGGGGAATGATAGTCTGTTAAAAAGAGGGAAAAGAAAAGGAAGAGAATGAGTCTCTGTCTGGTCTCCTAGACTAACACCCTGGGAGGCCCGGCTGCCAGCCCCAGGACAACAGGAATTCACTTTACTTTAATGCTCCTGTTCTCTGTTCTCTGTTCTCTGTTCTCCCTCTTTCTCTTTCTCCTCTCACTCCATCACCCCCCCCCCCTTCTAAGAAACATTTCTCCCTCCTTTATCATTTTCCCTCCATCCTTCCCTTAACCTCCCTTCATTTTCTTCCTCGTTCCATTCATATCTCCCCTTTATCTCCCCCTCTCTTTCTCTCCCTCTTATGTGTGTTTCACTGTCTCTATCTCCCCTCCATTCCTCCTCCTCTTCTTTCTCCATCCCACTCTGTACACCGTGGGGGGTTGGCTCAGGGGGGGGGAAACAGTCAATTAGAACGCTGAGCTTCGCCCCGGAGTGACGACCCCTCACATCACAGAACTATTCCGTGGATCCTCACAGACAAGGTTTTGAACGCTCCTCTTGAGTTATTGTCCCACTGCCACACTCAGGTATCGAGGTATGAAATATCTCCGCTCATTAAATACTGTTATTGAAGTTTCGGAGGGCCGTGTTGCTACACGTTGACGTGTCTACCTGTGCTCGTGTGGCTGACGTTCGCGTTTGAAGTCGAGAGAAATGAATTGTTGACAAAATGGAGGAGGAGGTCCGTTGTGACAGGAGAGAAGACAGTTAAGACCGCCGGCAGTGAGGCAAGTGAGCTGATTAGATTAGATTAGATTACGTTCAACTTTATTGTCATTGCACAAGTTACACATTATACAAGTACTGAGACAACGAAATGTAGTTTGGCATCTAACCAGACCAGGTACAAATAGTGGCATAGTGCAAAAGATATGATAATGTAGACACAGTGAAAGGTATTTCAGTATAGGTATTACAGTGAGTATAAAAAAGTGAATATACATGAGATGAATATCAATATGATGTACAGTTATGATATGTACAGTATGATATGTACAGAACCAGGGCAATAGGTCTTGAGGTATGTATCATGTAAGATGTATAATTAGAAACTAGTATGTAAATATGGTATGTGCATACAATCAGTAGTGCAAAAGCTAACTTGAGCTGACAGAACACACCAGCTCTGTATGAATTATGGAACACTTCTGAAGAGCTTTTTTTATTAATACTTTCCATGTCTCAGGGGCTATAGTAATAACTAGGTAGTAGTGGGGATTACTCGCCGAATCCATTGCATTGCAATATTTTGGCTTGACTAGCGAGTGTGTCATTGATTTTCAACAACGTTGACATTTATTTACATGTTTCCGAATAAAAGTCTGTACATTTGGTTGGTTGCCGACTCGTTCCCGGTTTCACCAGACAGCTGTCACGTGTTCTGAGTGGGATAGGTGTTACTACTGTTGAGGCCCAACCCTAACCCATTTGGATTGCACCTCTCCTGAAAGCATGACAGGGATATCTGCTATACATGTCTGTGTTTTTGTGTCGCGTTGTGCAAAGTGGTTTAGTGACCCAGCCTCCCCAGAGCTGAATGTGGGCTCCACTGCAATGCCCTAATAGTCCACCCACACCTGGGTATGGCCTGATGGGGCACACGTAGACACACACACACACACACACACACACACACACACACACACACACACACACACACACCATCACGCACGCACACACGCACGCACATAACATACACACACACACACACACACACCTGCCAAACGACACAGACCCCTTACTTATGAGAGCATTCCTTAATGCAGCTCGCAGGTGAACGCAGCATTCCTGTGGAATGGGGCTTCATGCCTGGCTGTGGAGTCTATTATTAATAAAGGAGTGTGTCTGAAAGAGACATCCAAATCATGAGGTACAGAGAGACTGACATCACCATCGCTCTCTGTGTGTGCTCCAGGGATTCCAGTAGTGTGTGTGTGTGTGTGTGTGTGTGTGTGTGTGACTGTGTGTGTGTGAAGCTGCTGCTTTAGAAAAACAGATGTCTTCCAGGTGGGCGGTCTGTCTGTCGTTCTCTAGAAAAAGGATGAAGAATTGTGTCTTTGAATTGTAACAGTAGCAATGTTCTGAATCAATGCTGTAAGGCCAGAACAAACCTGTGTACTCCTCCTCCTGTGTTGACTTGTGTTTTAAAGCCTGAAAGCAAGTTTAGTCATCTCTTTTTATGCGTACAGACTCACTCGGTCACTGTGTGTGTGTGTGTGTGTGTGTGTGTGTGTGTGTGTGTGTGTGTATGGGTGGGTGGGTGGGTGGGTGTGTGTGTGTGTGTTTGGGTGCGTGTGTGGGTGTGTGTGTGTGTGTGTGTGTGTATGGGTGGGTGGGTGGGTGTGTGTTTTTGTGTGTGTGTGTGTGTGTGTGTGTGTGTGTGTGTGTGTGTGTGTGTGTGTGTGTGTGGGTGGGTGTGTATGGGTGGGTGTGTATGGGTGTGTGTGTGTGTGTGTGTACAAGTTAGCAGCTTTGGGGACTGCAGTTGATACAAACTATACTTTCCTGTACTTTGATCACTTTATTGCCATAGATTAGGTATGCGCATCGCAGTCATAGTTGTGTCATTAGCTGCGTAAGTGAAGCCTCCTTTTGTCCCAAAAGTCTGACCGCCTTGCCGATGAGGAGCCCAGATCATTTAAGGATTAAAGACCGTTTTAAGGGACTGTGTTTCAAGCAGAGAAATAGACAGCATTGTTTTTAACAGTCATGTATGTTAGCTAATCG
Source organism: Nansenia antarctica (assembly GCF_963989245.1). NCBI lineage: Eukaryota > Metazoa > Chordata > Actinopteri > Argentiniformes > Microstomatidae > Nansenia > Nansenia antarctica. The sequence continues at coordinate 39,851,116 of NC_137678.1, forward strand.
CTCTCTCGAGAATGGCGGGAATGCTGAAGCTTCATTCAAGGAAGTAGGATCCTTTTCATCTCCTTGTGGGTATGAATAGTTTCGAAAGGCATGTTGTTGACATGCTTTCTGCCTTGTTTTGATTCGCCAGAGTTGTTCTGTCATTGTGTTGCTGCGTAGAGTTTATCATGGAGCGGTTATCGCCCCAAAGCTATCTCCTCATCTCCTAGCCCGTCCCTCTCAGATCAGAGTACAACGACAACGCTCTTCCACATCTCAGATAACTCGACGCTTGTTTATTTAACTTTTTCAAATGCCGTTTCTTCGGATCTCCTTCTCGCTGTAGATTTTGACCTCGCCGAAACCTCTCTCTATCCCCTTCTCTCCCTCTCTCTCTCTCTCTCTCCCCCTCTCCCTCTCTCTCTCCTCATCCTCCCCTCTCTCCCTGGGTCTGTCTCTGGCCTGGTTCCAAGGCCACGGCAACAGCAGAGTATTTAGGTCAGTCGCCAGCCGCTGTGGTTCCGCGGTTGCCGTGGCCACCATTCTCATAGTGTGTGTGAGTGTCTCAGAGCGGGACAGGCACTCAGAGTGTCGGGTGACTCCCTTGATCAGTTGGACACCCCCCCCCCTCCCTCGCTTCCCTCCCTCTTCCCCCTCTCCCCCCTCTTTCCTCCTTCCTCCCCCCATCCCGCCCATACCTAGGTACCCAGTCTGTCGCTGGAGCTGGGACGAAGCTTCTACTAGACACTGATCTAAGGTCAGTTTTGTGTGTCGCCCCTACTCAGTGGTTCAGGTTGATGTTTGAGGAGAGAAAACTGATCCTAGATCAGCCTGCCTGAGGGCGTCCTCTCCCCGGAGCATCTGGCGGACCGCAGAGCAGACACCTGGATCCGGTGACCCCTGACCCCATAATGAGAGGAAGCCGAGAGCCGTAACTCGATTAGCTCCGAGGGCGAGCGGTGCAAGAGACCGCGGTCGCAGCGCAGAGGGGCGGAGTTAACCGCTAAGTGGATTTCTGCGGTGAAAAATGTATTAAGAAAGTGTCTTTGAATGAGATCACTTAGGCCTCAGCTGATTCGAGGAGTAAACAGAGTCTGCAAAGCAAACGCGCCCTTGGCTCCTTGTGTTGCGGGGGGGGGGTGGGGGCGTGTAGGGGGTGAATGCCACTGCGATGCTCCACTCTCTAACCCCCTCGTCAGATAAACATCACACGACGCCCGCCCATATTACTGCTGCTAATTTAATAGACAATGAACATGACACTCCCTCTCTCTCTCTGTCTCACTCTCTCTCCCTCTGTCTCACTCTCTCTCCCTCTGTCTCTCTCTCTCTCTCCCTCTCCCTCTGTCTCACTCTCTCTCTCTCTCCGTCTCACGCTCTCTCTCTCTCTCTCTCCCACTCCCTCTCGCTCTCTTTGTCTCACTCTCTCTCTCCCTCTGTCTCTCTCACTCTCTCCCTCTCTCTCTCCCACTCCCTCTCTCTCTCTCTCTCTCTCTCTCTCTCTACCTCTCTCTCTCTCTGTCTCTCACTCTCTCTCCCTCTCTCTCTCTCTCACTCTCTCTCCCTCTCTCTCTCTCTCTCTCTCTCTCTCTCCCTCTCTCTCTCCCCACTCTCTCCCCCCCCCCCCCCCCCCCCCCCTCTAGTCCTTTAATCTACTAGACGCATAAAATGTGTTTCTAACCTTCTGAAACCTCACCAACAACAGCACAATGGACAGAGAGGCCACGAGGCCTGTCCATGTATATTTTCGATCTGCAATTTAGAATCTCCTGGACAGTTTACACAGCTCGCCAAGCAGCCAGCCCGCGAGGGACAATGTGACTTTCTTGCGTGAGACAGAGTAACAACAGCCCTTCTACGGGCAATCAAGCCGCTAGTCCTTGGTTTGCGCTCCTTTGGCCATGCCTCGAAGGACAACAGTGGGTCTTTTATTCTCTGCCGGCCTCAACGAGGGACACAGACATCCCAGAAGGGTCCGTTCTGGTCGCCTGTGTTATTTTGGTTAAATGTTAAATGCTAGCAGCACTGGGAGAGACTGAGGTTAGCACACACAGTGGAATGGTCGCAGGCAGCACAGCACAGGGGTTAGGGACGGTCTACATGCTAGATGGATGGATAGATAGATAGATAAATAGATAGATGGATAGATGGATAGATAGATAGATACAGTAGATAGATAGATAGATAGATAGATGGATGGATGGATGGATGGATGCGCTGAATTTCCCCTCAGGATCTATCTACCTATCAAAGATAGATCCCTTGAGGGGAAATTCAGGCATTACAGAAGCTCAGACCACAAAACAACAACAAAATAAAGTTTGTTGTTGACAAATTTGACAATTGTATTAATAGGCTAAAATAAAATAAAATCTGATCAGCCAGATCGAGCCAGCCAGAGGAGCACTGCATAGCTAAATGCTAGCGATAACATTCGCTAGCGATAACATTCGATTGAAATTATGATCATTTGAATGAAATGCTATCATGATCTCCTACCTATCCCACTGTCATCAGATTGTCTCCTCAGTTGGTTCCTCTATTGCCCTGCCTGCTGCTGTGTCTCATACTGCTAACTGATCTGAGTTCAGTCATTCAGCAGGTAGTAATCACACCTGTTCCAGTGCTGTAGTATGAATGTTATATCACACTGATCTGAGTTCAGTCAGTCAGGCGGTGGTAATCCCACCTGTTCCAGTGCTGTAGGATAGATGTTATTTCTCTGTCAGCCCCCCCGCCCCCCCCCCCCCCCCCCCCCCCTTCTTCTCGGGGGTGAAAGGAGTCTTTTGTGTGCCTGCTGGTCCCTCTGTCCTCACACTGAAGCTGAATGACTGAGTGACTGAGCAGTAATCCTCCAGAGCTCAGCGCTGACTCTGTCGCAATACACCCGGAGAGGAGGAGGAGGAGGAGGAGGAGGAGGAGGAAGAAGAGGAAGAGGAGGAGGAAGAAGAAGAGGAAGAGGAAGAGGAAGAAGAAGAAGAAGAAGAAGAAGAAGAGGTGTAGAAGGGAAAAGGGGCCCATAGATGGACTCTGTGAGCCCCCTGGAGAGATGCAGGTGTCGATGGGGCATTACTCTGAGACAGCTGTGTGTGTGTGTGTGTGTGTACATGTGTGTGTACATCTGTGTGTGGGTGTGATTTATAGTGTGTCATCCATCGACAATCCTGCAGCCAGACATACATTCATTCATTCCCCGCTCCCTGAGAGCGGTGCACAGTCAGCACGGAATGCTCTGTTGCCTCTGCCCCCTCCCAGCTCCTGGGAACAGAGTCCATTCAAGCCTGAAGGAGGGGATATCCCAGTCCATCCTTCCTCTACCCCCCCACCTCCAACCCCCCCTCCTCATCCTGCCTCTCTCCCTATCTCCTTCCATCCCTCCTTATCTCTCGCTATCTCTATCTGCCTCTTAAGTTTCTGTGTGTGTCATCATCTCCGTTCCTCCGTTCCTCCGTCCGTCCGTCCGTCCGTCCGTCTGACACGGTGGATCCTGCACCCAGGATAGGGTGCCTCATCAGGGGGCAGGCGTTTAGTGTTTTCTGGCCCTCGGCTTTGATCTGCTCCGCAGAGAGAGACAGACGGACCGACCGGGGGCATACCTGGGAATAAATCTGGCTGTGGGGAGATGAGAGGGGCTTTCAACTGAGTACTTCCAGATCCACACACTGACATTGAGACTGACAGAGGAGGAGGGGAGGAGTGCTTCCCTGTGTTACCTCTCCACTGCAGAGAGAAGGCTGGCAGGGGGGGGGGGGGGGGGGGGGGGGGGGGCTCCATCTCGGCTCCATCTGGGCCTTTGCATTCCAGTCTATTACAGTTGATTGGGTGACTGGACCAACCTTGGGATTGGGTGACTGGACCAACCATGATAATTTGATCTCCAAAATGAACAACAAAACATTTGAGTGCATTGTTATTTGCTGGACAGTGGTGTATGTGTGAGTGTCAGCAGTGTGTGAGTCAGCAGTGTGTATGTGTGTGTGTCAGTGTGTGTGTCTGCGTGCATGTGTGTATATGTGTGTGTATATGTGTATATGTTTCTCTGTGTGTCTGTGTGTGTGTGTGTTTACGAGTGTGTTTACGAGTACAATTATAAATCTTATATATATATCCTTTTTCATCAAAGGTTTGCGTCGCCCCCTCGCTGGTCCAGCGATGTCTCTGGTTCTCTAGCTGGAGGTCTGCGTGCCATAAACCTGACGAGGTTCCTCTGTGAACTCCCTCACTCTGACATTCCTGCAGTTAATCATTGATGCAGAGGGGCATGTTTTCATTTAAAGGGCACTGATCGCAGGCAAAAATCCTGTTGCACGACACATGGCATCCATTTTACTTTAACACTGTGGTACCGTACCATCTCCTCCTGACCTGGCCTCATACTAATGCTAAATGCTAAATCTCTCTGGCTGTGTTCTGTACAGGTTTAGTACATGGGGGATCATGGGTTTAGTTTATGGGGTCATTGGTTTTAGTTCGTGGTGTCATGTAGCATCTAGTTTTCAACGCGATCAATGTAAGAAAAGCACTCTGAGTAGTATTAGGAGGTAGTAAGGTGTGTGTGTGTGTGTGTGTGTCTCTCTGTGTGTGTATGTGTGTGTGTGTATGTGTATGTGTGTGTGTGTGTGTGTGTGTGTGTCTGTGTGTGTGTATGTGTGTGTGTGTGTGTATGTGTATGTGTGTGTATGTGTATGTGTATGTGTGTGTGTGTGTGTGTGTGTGTGTGTGTGTGTGTGTGTGTGTGTGTGTGTGTAGTGACAGATGCACGGCTGTCCCTCTCCGTCAGCGAGGCCTGTCTAGGTGTTGTCTATGATGGTGTTCTCAACAATAGCTTTAGTCTCACGGTTGGCGGTTGGTCTTGGGTCCTGGCTAAGGGACTGACTTTTGGCATCCAGTGTTCTACAGGATGTTAGAATAGGACCCCCTCGAAAACGAGATATCATATCTCAAGGGGTTATTCCTAATAAAGCAATTCCTCAGATGTTCCTCCATATCTCTCTCTCTCTCTCTCTCTCTATCTATCTATCTATCTCTCTCTCTCTTTCACTCTCTCTAGTCGCCAGTTGCAAAGGACTGATAAATTGTTCCACATGATATTTATCTACCGCCCTCTTCCCCCACCCCCCACCCCCCTGCTCCCACCCCACCCAGTTTTCCATTTTCATGGATTGATTGCATATGATTGAGTTAATATAATATAACATAGAATATTAGATATGCCATTTAGCTGACTCTTTTATCCAAAGCTACTTACATTGCAGCGAGTGCGTGCATTTCACAATCTATCTAGTCCCAGCGGGAAGTGAGTGTTTGGCATTATGAGGGAGATGATGAGGTGATTTCCCCCCCGTTACTAAAACACAGGATGCCCGTGAGCGTGTCTGCCAGCTGCTGATACTCGATCCCAGCCTCTCCCTGGCACTCGCTGGCGCTCGCTGGCGCTCGCTGGCGCTCGCTGGCGCTCTGTCTGTGTGAGAGAGAGACACTATCTTATTGGAACCACGGCAAAACTGTTGAGTGAGTGATTGTACCAAGATCATTTCATCTCCAAAAGAACCAAAAACACAGATTGAATGGAATACAGTTATCTGGGTTTTTTGGACAGCGGTTTTGGTTGTGTGTGTGTGTGAGAGAGAGAGAGAGAGAGAGAGAGAGAGAGAGAGAGAGAGAGAGAGAGAGAGAGAGACAAAGTTGAATCATTTCTTTATTCTCGTCGTACATTCCATTCTTTTTTGCTTGTTTTTTTTCATCTTCACACTTGCTTTGGCAATGTAA
>NC_137678.1:39857063-39859563 GCF_963989245.1 Nansenia antarctica
TGAGTGATTGTACCAAGATCATTTCATCTCCAAAAGAACCAAAAACACAGATTGAATGGAATACAGTTATCTGGGTTTTTTGGACAGCGGTTTTGGTTGTGTGTGTGTGTGAGAGAGAGAGAGAGAGAGAGAGAGAGAGAGAGAGAGAGAGAGAGAGAGAGACAAAGTTGAAATCATTTCTTTATTCTCGTCGTACATTCCATTCTTTTTTGCTTGTTTTTTTCATCTTCACACTTGCTTTGGCAATGTAAACGTATGTTTCCCATGCCAATTAAGTCCTTTAAATTGAAATTGAAAAATGTAATTGAGAGAGAAAGAGAGCGATCGTAAGATAACACTTTCCCCAGTGAAATGTTGCCAAACTCGGTTTAATGTGTGTGAGGCCTGCTCTACCGTCTCCCTACCTGTTTGTTTGTTCTCGGGGCAGGGGCGGTCGGGTGTGTCACTAGGGGGAGGGGTCGACTGACACGACTCATGTCAGTGATTGGCTGGAGCAGAGTCAGTATTTAGTTCCTTTGTTTGGATTCAAATATTTGAACTCTCAGAGAGAAAGTGGTCCGTTGCACTACGGAATTTAAAAAGCACCTGTTTGGACGAGCTCTGTTTTCACGAGGTCGTCGCCGGTCGCTGTACCTTTTAAACTTTTACAGCACAATAAAAAGGGTTGCTGGTAAAGGTTGCTGGTAAAAAAAAAAAAAGGAAAAAAGAAAAACTTTTACAATGAGGTTGTCTGCTGGTGTAACGACAGTCTTCCTTCACGGTTTACTTGCGAGCTTCACGTCCTCCATTACCTCCCTATCCCATCCGCTGTAAATGTCACAGGGATCCAAACGACACCAGATTCTTTCAGTTTATTTCCACAACAACACCGGCCCGATGAAGAACCTGTTTGTGTGGAATGTGTGCGTTGTGATTTAGGAGACTAGAGACAGATAGACCACACTCTTCCTGCTCTGAAGGGGGGGTGGGGGGTCCCCTCTGTCTTGCTCGGGTGGGCTTGACAGGTTTGCGAGGGGGGGGGAACCTGTCGTTTCTACAGTTGGGACATCGTTTGCAGTTTGTTTGACCACCCTCCCTCTCTCCCCTCCCTGTGATAACACGGCTGTTTGGTTTGGACAGGGGGCTGAAGTTAGCTGAGGTGGCAGGAGTGACCACCATGGTTGGGGTGCCAGTTGAATCCTACACTTGAAACATAGCCTGTTATTTTCTCTGAGGACATCAATTCAATTTCAATTGATTGAATTTCAAATGGAACTCTCCTGCTGAATTGACTGAATTGAAAAAGGAGTTGAGCCTTGACCTTGGGAACCACACAACAGATAGTGTGTGTAGATGTGTGTAGATGTGTGTAGTGAGTGTTTGTGTGTGTGTGTGTGTGTGTGTGTGTGTGGGGGGGGGGGGGGCAGTCTGTTATTTAGAGAAGGGTGTCGTCACTCCCAGTGACAGCTGGGACCTGGCAGGAATGTGTCCAGTGTTGTGGTGGTGGTGGTGGTGGTGGGGAGACACGCAGGACTGACTGGCTGGTGTGACTATGACCACACTCTCACAGTCTGTTAATGGTCTTATCACCTCCATAAACACACACACACACACACACACACACACACACACACACACACACACACACCTTTGTTACCTATGAATGACTATATTGACTATGAATGACTCATCCACTACCATATCTCACTCACCATACCATAGCCCGTCTAGCCAATAAAGTAATTAGATTTCAGTAATGTGTTTTAATGGTCTTATCACGTCCACCCACACACACACACACACACACACACACACACACACACACACACACACACACACACACACACACACACACACACACCACACACACACATATCCTATGAATGACTATATTGACTGAATGAGTCACACACTACCATAGCTTACCATATTCACCTATCTGGCCAATAAAGCAATTAGATTTTGACTGATGTGTTTTATAGCGCTCGGAAGTTTGTTTAGTTTATTTGGCATAGTGTTATCAGGCTGGTGACATATTGATTACTATGTCTAGTCGTTGAATACTTGGCAGATATTCATTGTGATGATGCATTCATATATTACAGTCCTGGTCGCTTTGTACTGTTATAGCGGTTGTTTACCCGTACTATGGGGTAGGTCCTGTTGTAGTTGAGTGTGGGTGGGTCGGTCAGTCGGTGTGTGTGTGTGTGTGTGTGTCTGAGATCATATTTTCAGTCAAAGAGCTCCTCTTTCCATGTCGTCTGAATGTGACACACCCTGTCCTTTTCCAGTGACACCCATTGTGTTTGTGTGTGTGTGTGTGGGTGTGTGTGTGTGTCGCCCTACCATTGATCCCAATAGAACAGCTGTGGAGTTAAATTTAGCCTGTGCAGGGACGCCACCCGACAGGGGCAGGAAAAAGATGTCAGTCTTGTAAAACGGTTCCATTATAAAACCAATCCAACCCTCTGCTTTCCTGTGCTCTCCCCCCCAGAGTCCCTAGATGGACATCGATATTGCT
>NC_137678.1:39862063-39864563 GCF_963989245.1 Nansenia antarctica
TTTGACATATTATTTGTCATGTCGATATTGGCAACTCATGAAAGCGTCTCCAAGCATCTCCAAGCGCTAAGAATAAAATACAATTTACGACTGTAAATGCGGTTTGACTCCTCGACCTGATTTGTATTGATGGAAAGGGCGTGTGTGTTGTCACGGAAAGGGCGTGTGTGTTGTCATAGAAAGTGTGTGTGTTGTCATAGAAAGGGGCTTTGTGTTGTCATAGAAAGGGCGTGTGTGTTGTCGTGTAAAGGGCGTGTGTGTTGTCATGGAAAGGGCGTGTGTGTTGTCGTGTAAAGGGCGTGTGTATATGTCTCGACAAAGTGGATCAATTACTGTATTGAAATGCTACGCTAACCGCCCTCTACGCTAACCGCCCTCAGTTAACCATTATAGTTCCGTCATCTAACTCTTCTTCTTCTTCTCTGGTTCTCTAGATGGCCTCCACCGCGTCCGCCCAGTGTACCCTCCGCGTCACCATCATCACCGACGACATGCTCACCAACAGCATCACCGTCCGCCTGGAGAACATGTCCCAGGAGCGCTTCCTGTCCCCGCTGCTGTCCAGCTTCCTGGAGGGCGTGGCCGCCGTGCTGTCCACCAGCCGGGACGCCGTCTTCGTGTTCAACATCCAGAACGACACGGACGTGCGCGGCTCCATCCTCAACGTGACCTTCTCCGCCCTGCAGCCGGGGGGCGCTCCAGGGAGGTACTTCCCCTCGGAGGAGCTGCAGGAACAGATCTACCTGAACCGTACCCTCCTCCGCCTCATCTCCTCACAGCAGGTACGGTACCTTCTTCTTGGTCATCGTGGTTTTTCCAAAAATGGCACGATAGTAAGTAAGTAAGTAAGTAAGTAAGTAAGTAAGCAAAGCTTTATTTATATAGCGCCTTTCGTACATGAAATGCAACTCAAAGCGCACGATAACAGCAGTCAGTTGAGGTCAGTTCAATTTTGATTCAGGAATTTAACTGCAGTTCCAATTCCAGTTCCTCATATTAAAGAGCTACGGGAGAATTGGAATTGGTATTATATAATATAATAGATGCACTGGTTAGTAAGAGAGCCACACACGAACGCAGGTCGAGACATTGATATCCATTTCAACTCTGCTTTACCAGCATCAGAACCATATTATCAGTTACCCTAAACGGGTGCCTAGAGCGCCCCCTAACGCATGGGAATAACAAGGCATACTGTTGGCACACTCAATGGCATACATAACAATTGGAATTTCAGTTTACTTCCTGAATTGACAGGATTTAAACAACAGAATTTCAGTATAACTCCCCATACACGCCCTTCCCTCCCCACCCCTCCCCACCGCTCCCATCCACACAATTCAAATACACTTATTATCTAATTTCTTTCCACTCTAATCGTCTTTTAATATGTTTTCAGGTTCTGCCGTTCGACGACAACATCTGCCTGCGCGAGCCGTGTGAGAACTACATGAAGTGCGTGTCGGTGCTGAAGTTCGACAGCTCCCCTCCCTTCATCTCCTCCGACACGGTGCTGTTCCGACCCATCCACCCCATCAACGGGCTGCGCTGCCGGTGCCCTGCCGGCTTCACCGGGGACTACTGCGAGACGGAGATAGACCTGTGCTACTCCGGACCGTGCCGGAACAACGGGAAGTGTCGCAGCCGGGAGGGAGGCTACACCTGCGAGTGTCTGGAGGACTTCACCGGTGAGTGGCTCTGTCGCACGGAGAGGGTTCTTCTGACAGGGGTTCTGACAGGGTTCTGGCAGGGTTCTTTGGCTGGTCCCTTTGGAAGAACCCTTTGTAGAACCCTCATGGGTTCCAAGTAGAACCCTTTGGAACATTCTGTGGAAAGGGTTCTATGTGGAACCCGAAAGGGTTCTTCAAAGGCACCTCCCACAAGGATAGCCGAAGATCCCTTTATGGTATGAGGTAGCACCTTTTTGAGAGTGTAGAGGGCTTTTCTACACATTCTCAATGGAATGTTAGCAGTCTTGTGGCTTCATGATGGCTTTCATTGTATTACACAATATGTTAATGACTTATTGAAGAGTACCTCACTGTGCGATCTAGGAGATAGATATGAGCCCTCTCCACTGAAGGATGTGGTCGGAATACAATGATTTATGGGAGTGCAATATACATGGAATGTTGTCTAGCTGGCAGACCCAGCTACAGAACCATCCATTGCTCCTGTCTACTCCTGTGCATTATGGGGCAAAGCCTGATCCACACAAGGCCTCAGGAAGTCTAGAAGCTTCCGCTATTTCCCTCCAATCACAAGTCAACTACTCCGGGGCCCCCCCATCTGATAACCCACACTGCGTCTCAACATCTCTCTCCCTACGATGAGGCTCGTTAGAATGACAACTCTCACCCCCTCCTCCTCCTCCTCCCCCTACTCACCCCCCCACCCCCCATCTCCCCTTCCTTATCAGATGTAATTACCCGATTATACCAGCCCCACTCCTATCCCCCCCGCTCCGGTTCCTCTCCTCCAATCGGGAGGCCCCGCTGGC
>NC_137678.1:39872063-39884563 GCF_963989245.1 Nansenia antarctica
CGCCCAACGAGTACATTTGCATACGCTTTTGGAGCGTATTCAGGTCATTTCTGTCATTGAACAAAACAGTAACCTTCTTCTCTCATCTCTTCCTCTCTTCCTCTCTTCCTCTCGTCATCCGTCCCTCGTTCAGGAGAGGCCAAAACCACGGTGCACCCCTTCGTCTCCGGGGGGGTCAGCGACGGCCAGTGGCACTCTGTCCAGCTGCACTACTACAACAAGGTAAGAACCAGCCACCAGGAAACACAGTCCTACCGAACACTACACCGGGGGGGGGGGGAGGCAGACGCACGCAAACGCCATTCACGCTCCTGTTCTTTTGTGAATAGCGGTTACTACACCCACCTTTTCACGAAAAAAATTGCAGGATTTGTATCATCAGCGTGTATGTCCGTCATCTCCCCGCGCCCCCCCCTCCCCGGTCCAGTGTTCAGCCACTACTCTCTCTACCACTTCATCGCTCTCTGCCTAACACACATCCATTGTTAGCGCTGGAACTGGACAACAAAAGAGCTGCTCGGAAAAATAGGATGAAAAATGATTTGGCGGAAGGTTGTTTTTGGATCACATGAGATTAATTTGAGATCTTTTGGGAGAATAATGGGAGATGGCGAGGACAACACGGAGCGGATCTTGTGTGATTTATTAGAGATGCCCGTCGCCAGTACCTGGAATTCAATAGAGTTGAACCTCTCAGCGACCATAAATATCACAAGGGACGTGTCATGCAGGGTTGGGATGAATCCCATTTCAATTGAGTCAATTCTCAATTGAAGTTCAGTGACACTTGAAATTGGAATTGGAATTGATCCCCAACCCTGATGCTATGTATTTATCTAAGTGAAGTAGATGTATAGAAGTTGCCCCTAAACACTGATACCGTGTCATATGTGTATCATCTCCCTAATGGTAAAGGTTAGGATTGAAGGGGAGGGAAATCTGATCCCGGGTCTGTGCCTAAGGGTAAACCTTGAGGTATCTGAGTCAGACATATTTGTCATCGTGTGAAGAGCGTTGAACTCTGAACAGAAAGTCAGTAGACGTTCCCACGCTTGTTGTCTTGCTGTCTTTATATAAACCCAATCTGAAGGAGACACGGTGATTATTATTTCATAATGAGGATCATATTCACCACCAAAGGTAATAGAATATAACAAGGGCTTAGGTTGTAGTCAATTGTGGGTGTTATTTTTCCGGCAACTTCCATGGCCTCAGGGGGGTTTTGTGCTAAAATGGCTATCATCAGACAGTACATAAACTCTATCCATCCATGTCTGCGTGCAAGACTCTGATTTAAAATATGATTAGTTCCTTGAGAACATGTGCGAATGCCTCGGCGTTTGTCTTGTAGTTACATGACAAACGTTTGCCAACCGCTTTCCAAGCTAACAATGCTAACTGGGCTAGTCTTGTGCAAAGGTTTAGAGTAGCCTCAACTTTTCCCAGTACCACAGAAACGGACACACAGAGACTCCTCTTGTCTTTTTCTCCGGCTTTGATTCGTACCTTCCTTAACCCCCCCACTGCGTATTAGACACTGAACACCGCACTGTGATTGGCTGGGGGTCCTCCCGGCTGGCTCCTGAAGACACCCCGGGTCGTGTTACAGACTCTGTGTTTCATAGTTTGTTGTTCGACAACCTCTTTAAAGACTATCCCTCCTCCTTCCCTTAACGTTCGCCAGAATTTTATTTTTCTTCCGCGGAGAACAATAAAGCACTCTCACGTTTCACTGCCCTCTATACACACCGCCGTGCTTGTGACTACCAGGCGTACAGACAGACAGACAGACCTGCAAGTGGGGTCTGCCTGAGAGAAGTTAATGAATCAATGTATCGTACAGTAGCAGGCTCGCTCCAGGGTCGAGACCTTAATGTATTGTTGTGTTCTAAAGAGGGGGTGATTATGTTTAACGACCGGCAGGCAGCCTATCATGTCGTCCTTCACGGGTCTGAATGCTCCGCCTTGACAACCGGCGTATTATTCGCGGTGTTACAAACCATCGGCATTATTCGCCCTTTGTTTCCGCGTCTTATTGGATCTGTTGTCGGGTTGTCGGTTTCTGTTGTGGTTGTCGAGGTATCGCCATGGGAACTGTGGGACTGTACAGATTAATTTCCACGCTGCCAGTCTGAACAGATTTTCCCGCTCTTTGCCTCTCCCTGACTCCCCCCCTCCCCTCCCTCCCTCCCCGCCCCTGTTTGGTTTCTCCCGTGACTGAACGTGTCGCCTCCTCTCTCCTTACAAGAGGTCTGACTGGCGGCAGCTTAAAAACTAACAAACACACACACACACACACACACACACACATTCTCTCTCACACACGCAGACACACACTGCTGTGATGTGTACGCTGTGAGGAGGTGTGATGAGACCACCAGGCTAGAAGGAGTCCTCAAACACACACACACACACACACACACACACACACACACACACACACACACACACACTACAGTCACTACACACACACAGACACACACATACACACACACACACACACCCCACATGACTGGGAAAGGCACAAAGGCCCTGGAAGCAGATAAAACAGAGCAGGAGCAGAGGCCGAGCAGATCACAAAAACTGGCTCTGTACGTTCAAACTGATCGAGAACAGATTCACAACATCAAAACCAGATCCTGACAAGTCCAGATCGGAGACAGCGGCCAGGACTCCTTCTGTAGCCAGCCCTCCGCTGGCCAGGCACCATCACTCACTGCCTCAGGGCACCACAGGGCCCCATAAGGCACCACAGGGGCTTCTCAGGAGATCATCTGGGGGCTTTTACAGCCTCTCAGAGTCCACCGGCAGCCACGTGAAGGATTTTCCAATATCAGACAGGAGAGGCCCCCACTCACCCCTAACGGCCTTAACGGCCCGGGCTGATTTATGGGGTCACAGGGCGAGGGTGGGGTGAGGAGTGCGGGGTGCGGGGGGGTGCGAGGGCAGAGGGTTGCAACCCTGTTCCTTTCTTCAGGAGGCACACGGGTGCCTCTGCCTTACACTAGAGGTCAGGGGTCACCGAGGGGAGGGGGTCGCCATGGCTGCAGATGCACTTGCTATTGTTTCCAGTGATTTACAGGGTTTGTGTGTGTGTGTGTGTGTGTGTGTTGGGGAGGGGGGGGGGCTCATCCAGAGGGTGGTGTCCACCTCTATTGAAGATGGTCCCACAATAGAAGTGACAGGAAAGACATTTTTGAAATTCCTGTTTTATTTGACTGGAGGAGCGACGTCTCAAGGCCAGCGAGCGAGGGAGCGCTGGAGGCACGCTCTGCCAAACAGGAAAGAGAGAGAGAGAGGTAGAGAGAGAGGTAGAGAGAGGGAGAGAGAGGGAGAGAGAGAGAGAGAGAGAGAGAGAGAGAGAGAGAGAGAGAGAGAGAGAGAGAGAGAGAGAGAGAGAGGCAGATATTTAGTATTATTTTTAGTTTGTTTGCAGGGTTTTGATGTTTATGAGGGAGGATGTGAAGTCATGCCATCCCTCAGAAGACGCAGGAAACCTCCAGGGAGGATGTCGGGTGAATCATGGCAGTGTTTGTGTTCTTCCACGTTCTGCCCCCCTCCCTCTCCTCCCTCTCCTCCCTCACCTCCCTCTCCTCCCTCTCCTCCCTCTCCTCCCTCTCCTCCCTCCCTCTCCTCCCTCACCTCCCTCTCCTCCCTCTCCTCCCTCACCTCCCTCTCCTCCCTCACCTCCCTCTCCTCCCTCACCTCCCTCTCCTCCCTCTCTCTCTCTCTAGCCAGGGAGATAGCTAGTCTCTGTGTGGCTCTGAGGTGTGAGAGGACCTCCAGCCTCTCTCAGGTTGAATATCTGTCGGACAAACATTGTGTATTTTCCCGCCGCTTACAGTACTACCGTAAATGATGTAGTATAGTAGCATCACAAAGACCCTCTATCCATAATCTGGATGGATGATCTGTGGGAGAGTAGTAGTCTTTTATATTAGGATGTTTACGTGGCACTATAGACTGTTCCCATGTGTGAGGGGCCTGAGTTTGGAAAACTGAATATGAATTCCAAATGACTGAAAATGGTGGTCTAACGTAGGCTGTCCATCTGGTCCGTGTTCTGTAAGTATTTTTGGTGTATTTGAGCATGTGTGCATATACTAGTATGCCTCGGTGTGAACAACATAATGTGTGTGTGTGTGTGTGTATGTGTGTGTGAGTGAGTGTGTGTGTGTGTGTGTGTGTGTGTGTGTGAGTGTGTGTGTGTGTGTGTGTGTGTGTGTGTGTGTGTGTGTGTTTGTGCTTGCATGTGTGCGTACATGTTAATAATGTGATAATCCATATCTAGGCCTATTCTCAGACATGTTAATAGCCGGGGTCTGTGTTATTTACAGCGTGGTCTTTAACAGCACATTCCCAGACAGACCTAGCTAGCTCTTATCACCCAGCTCCATCTGATCCCTGTCTAAACCCCATCTAAACACCCCTCTCTAGGACTTCTAATGGGATATTAGAGTCAGTGTGTTTTCCCAGTGCTGTCTTATGAACGGTTATGGACAGAGATGGCTTAATAGTAATGCCTCAGGTCATTTCTCCTAGGACCAGTGTTGTAATGTGAAATGGACCTCTCTCTTTCTCTGTCTCTTTCTCTCTCTCTCTCTCTCTCTCTCTCTCTCTCTCTCTCTCTCTCTCTCTCTCTCTCTCTCTCTCTCTCTCTCTCTCTCTCTCTCTCTCTCTCTCTCTCACCAATAGCTGCCCACCCCCCCCCCCCCTCCCAGCTACAGTTGAGGCCAAAATGATTAGCCCCCCTTGTGAAATCAGACAAAACCCATGATTTCTCCATGGAAATGACCATTAACAACAAGTGTTTATAGTATTTGTTTCCAAAATAATAAAGACAAAATGTCCACTAAGTTTGATTAGGATATTTTATGAGTTGAAACAAGAAACTGCAAAAATGACACGTCCAAAATTATTAGCCCCCTGGCCATTAATAGTCAATAGTGTACCCTTTCTGAGCCACAACTGACAAAAACCTTTTAGAGTAGTTCTTTACTAGGTTGGCACAGGTCTCTAGAGGGATTTTGGATCATTCTTCCATTGCAAATGGTTCCAGCTGGTCCAAACTGCGTCGGTTTCCGAGCATGGACATTCACTTTGAGCACCCGCCACAGATTCTCAATAGGATTGAGACCTGGGCTCTGTGCGGGCCGCTCCAGGACCTTGGTTTTGGTGTCCTTTAGGAACTGTTGGACCAATGTATTGATGTATGCTTTGGGTCATTGTCTTGTTGGAAGACCCAGTGACGCCCTAAGCCTAGACTAAGAGCGGATTTCTTCATATTATCCCTCAAAATGTCAACATAGTTTTCTTTTTTCATGAGGCCATGCACCTGAACAAGGCTCCCTGTGCCTGAGGCTGCAAAACAGCCCCACAGCATGATGCTCCCACCACCATGTTTAACTGTGGGAACTGTGTTCTTAGGGTTGAAGGCCTCTCCCTTTCTTCATCAAACATAAGCAACATCCATGTGCCCAAACAGTTCCAGTTTAGTCTCATCAGACCAAAGCACAGATTTCCAAAACTCATCTTTACCTTTCAAATGTTCACGGGCAAACCTCAGTCTGGCTCTGATGTGCCGCTCTTTGAGTAAAGGGGTTCTTCTGGGATGATGGCCCTGAAGCACACCACGATGAAGAGCCCTCACAACTGTGTTCCTTGAAACATCAACTCCACAAGAGGCCAGGTCAGCAACAATCATCTTGGCAGATGTCCTTGGTGTCTTGCTGACATCTCTGACTATTTTCCTCTCCAGAGTTCTTGAAATCTTGAGCTTTCGACCACGCCCAGGTTTGTTTCTTACAGAATTTGTCTCCTTGTACTTAGCAATGATGCAACGTACAGCGGTTCTAGACACTGAGACGCTTGGAAATGGCAGTGTAGCCTTCCGCCTTATCATGAGCCTCCACTATATTCTTCCTGAGCTCAAGACTGATTTCCTTTGTCTTTGGCATGGTGAGTAAGAGTAGTAGTATAGTCCCTCTCAATGATGTGTTCAAGTGCCCTGTTTCTTGGAGTCCTTTTATGCTAATTGAATGCTCAGGTGTTGTTAGGAAGCCAATTGACTGTACAGGTGTGGTTTGAAATCTGATTGGTTGCTTAGGTGTGTTTTTAAAGCAAATATTCACATGGGGGCTAATATTTTTGACCACCCCATTTTCACTATATTTGATATAAAGCAAGCCTAAAAACTTATTTTATATTCCAAAATGTACCAAAAGCTAATAAATAGCACTGGTGAATGTTTGATTATATAAAGTTTTATCAATGATGCAAACATTGGGAAGAATTTTAGGAAAATGTTCCATAATTCCTGGGGGGCTAATAATTTTGGCCTCAACTGTATGTGATTGACGGAGTACAACAGCGTGTTAGCAAGCAAGCTCTGTCCACCAGCCCCCCCTCTCATTAACTCTACGCTGCTGCTAGCGCGTAGCATTAGGTCTGTTACCATAGAACCACTGTTACTGCACTTGAGGAAATGTCTTTCTGTTGACGTTGCAGGATTTATCACTCGAGCATTTCTGTTCCCGACATCCCATCTGTGAGACACAGACAGTGTGTCAGTGTGTCTAACTGGGTGTGGGTTGTAATTGCTGTGAAAACAGAACAGAGGGCCGGGGGAACGGGAAGAGTTAAGACACCCTCTTATGTTGAAGATTTATCCTGTAACAGCCCCCGTTTGGCTCGCAGGGTGGTCATTATGAGTAAGGACTACAGGTGGAGACCCTGCTGGGGTGTGTGACTGTCTCGTACACACACAGACACTCACACACATGCACACACACAGACACACACAGGCTAGCACTCACACACACACACACACACACACACACACACTCCCCCAGTCCTGCATGTGTGGCTATGTATGTGTGTATCCGGTGTGTGTGTAATACTTTCAATTCCCAATGCTTCAAACGCTCCACATTAGTCTTTTAGTCTTTACCCCGGGGGCCAGAGACAACTTGTGTGTGTGTGTGTGTGAGTGTGTGTGTGTGTGTGTGTGTGTGTGTGTGTGTGTGTGTGTGTGTGTGTGTGTGTGTGTGCCTGCGTGTGTCTGCATGCCTGCGTGCGTTTGTGTGTGACAAGGGTTACAGCGATGTTATTTCTGAAGGTTAAACCCATTCTTGGTGTCTCCTTAGGAAGGGCTTGAAAGGAAGCCGGTCTGTCATTCTCCGGTATGCCTTGATGCATGTTCCCCGAGCCCTCAGAGACAGAGGTTATCTCCACAGATATCACCTCAGAACAGTTAAGATATCTCCGCTCACATCTCCCAGCTGGATTCAATTTCCCCTTCTTTTCACCCCCCGTAAATTAGAAGTCTGAAGGACTTAAACTGTAATATATTTCATGGGCAATCGTATATCTGCCATAGCCAAGTATTTGTGTTGTATGGTCTTAGTACGGTAGTGGTGGTGGCGATGGAGATAGTGGTGGGGGAAGGAGTATTAGTACTTACAGTATTAGTACTTACACACGTGAAACACATGCACGCACACACACGCATGTGCACACACACGCACGCACACACACACACACACACACAGGCTAGCACGCACACACAAACAGACACAGACACACACAACCTCCTCCCACCCAGCCACCCACCCAACACACACACACACACACACACACGCACACACACACACACACACACACACACACACACACACACACACACACACACACACACACACACACTTGAATGCACACATGCATCCATGCACTCACACACTCACACACTCAAATGCACACAAACAGTGCACACACACACACACACACACACACACACACACACACACACACACATGTGTGTGCTCACACACCCCTGCACACACACACACACACACACACTAGTCGAGGCCTTAGCAGTAGAGGTTTCCGGGGTGGGTCTAGAGCGGTGGATCTAACGCGCCCCTCCTTTCTCTCCCATGGTCTTCCCAGGACAGCCTGCACCTGCTGGACTCCAGTGGGGTGCTGCGTGTCCCTCTTTATACTGCCTGGCTGGAGCTGAAACATAAGGAGGTAACGTGCCTCTTAGTCTTAGCTCTAGTCTGGGTCTAGTCTGGGTCTAGTCTGGGTCTAG
Organism: Nansenia antarctica; assembly: GCF_963989245.1. Classification (NCBI taxonomy): domain Eukaryota; kingdom Metazoa; phylum Chordata; class Actinopteri; order Argentiniformes; family Microstomatidae; genus Nansenia; species Nansenia antarctica. Next base: position 39,880,153 of record NC_137678.1, read on the forward strand.
TCTGGGTCTAGTCCGGGTCTAGTCTGGGTCTAGTCCGGGTCTAGTCCGGGTCTAGTCTGGGTCTAGTCCGGGTCTAGTCCGGGTCTATTCCGGGTCTAGTCTGGGTCTAGTCTGGGTCTAATCCGGGTCTAGTCCGGGTCTAGTCCGGGTCTAGCCTGGGTAGGGTGGCGGTTGTGGTACGGTACTTTGTGGTGCTTTTAGTCTGGGATAAGTCTCTCCTTGCTATACCCCCTTTTTCACAGTACTGTAGTGTGTGAAGCCCCCTAGTCTGGCTAGACCTGGTCTGGCTCAGGTCTGACCCAGGCCTAACCCTAGTTGTAAGCACACAGCTCCTGTCCAGGTGGCATCAGAGGTGGTTCAAAGTTCAAAAACCTTGTTTTAGGGTCCATTTAGTTTTTTTTTTAACTTTTTGACTTTGGCTTGCAATGCATGGCTCAGGTACAGAGAGTTCAGTTCAAAGCTAGCGCGCTATGTGGTCGTGGTATGAGACAATCAAGCTCTCGATATGATAGAAGTGATAAAAATAACATGGACTGGTCCGAGCATGTTGAAGGGAATCAGGAGTCCCCCCCCCCCTCTGGGAGGCAGGTCGATGGTTTCTCCTCTGTCAAGCTGAGGGCTCGTGTCAAACCTCCTCTTGATAGGATTCTTCCTGGGATCTAAATATAGCTCTGTCAGTGTGTGAGGTGTGGAGAGGAACAAATGGAACCTCTCTCTCTGTGTGTCTGTGTGTGTGTCTGTGTGTGTGTCTGTGTGTGTGTCTGCCTGTCTGTCTGTCTGCCTGCCTGCCTACCTACCTGCCTGTCTGTCTGTCTGCCAGCCTGTCTGCCTGCCTGTCTGCCTGCCTGCCTGCCTGCCTGCCTGTCTGTCTGTCTGCCTGTCTGTCTGCCTGTCTTTCTGCCTGTCTGTCTGTCCGTCTGTCTGCCTGCCTGTCTGTCTGTCTGTCTGTCTGTCTGTCTGTCTGTCTGTCTGCCTGCGTGCCTGTCTGTCTGTCTGCCTGTCTGTCTGCCTGTCTTTCTGCCTGTCTGTCCGTCTGTCTGTCTGTCTGTCTTTCCGTCCGTCCGTCCGTCCGTCCGTCCGTCTGTCTGTCTCTTCATGTGTTTGGTAAATCCATGCCTGTAGTTTTGTGTGAAAATCCATGCCTGTAGTTTTGTATGTAGCTACTATTCATTTCAGTGCAAAGCACCTATGTTTCATTCCCCAAACACCGCCATTAAAACAATGTTTTTGTAGAAGCCTCATTACCCCCAACCGCCCCCCCCCCCCCCCTCCCTCACTGTCAGCCCCGGTCTGCAGCCAACAGGTCCAGAAGAGACTCCTACAGCGAGGCCAAGTGGAGATCAGGTTGAACTGGAGGTGTTTATTGTGATGTGGGGAGAGTCTGGTTTCAGCCAATCACTCCAATCAGAATAGCCTTGACACAGAGAGAGAGAGAGAGAGAGAGAGAGAGAGAGAGAGAGAGAGGGGGAGGGAGAGACACAGAGAGAGAGAGAGAGAGAGAGAGGGGGGGAGACAGAGAGAGAGAGAGAGAGACACAGAGAGAGAGAGACACACAGAGAGACACACACAGAGAGAGAGAGAGAGAGAGAGAGAGAGAGAGAGAGAGAGAGAGAGAGAGAGAGAGAGAGAGAGAGAGAGAGAGAGAGAGAGAGAGAGAGCTGGAGAGAGGGATCGATTTCCTGCTGACATATTTGCTGTAATAGGCCAGGTCAGGTGACTGCAGGAACAAAACAGAGTATTAATATCAGCAGGAATTTTATCTTGTTCTATCCACCACTCTTTATAGTGGGGGCAGTGTGGCACCAGGAGCCTGGGGCGGACACTCACACACTCACACACACACACACACACACACACCACACACACACACACACACACACACACTTGAATGCACACATGCATCCATGCACTCACACACTCAAATGCACACAAATTGTGCACACAGACACACACACACACACACACACACGCACACACACACACATACACACACACACACACACATGTGTGTGTGCTCACACACCCCTGCACACACACACTCACACTTCAAAGGGACAGACAGGGACAGCGAGACAGAGCCACTTCATTCATGTCACACAGCTGTCACCAGGCTCACAGAGGCATCTATGGCTCATCCCTATACCCGCTCTCTCTTGCTCTCTCTTCTCTCTCTCTCTCTCTCCTCTCCCTCTCCCTCTCCCTCTCTCTCCCCCAACAGTATAATAACATGGACCTAACACTGCAAAGATCTTCGACTCTCCCATCGATGGTGCAGTGTAGAACCAAAGAACATTGGTGTTGTGTGTGTGACAGTAGAGTCTCAATAGCTGCAAAACAAGTCATTAACATTGTTGGCATTTCGCAGAAGCATTTATGCAAAGCAACTTACAACAAATCCATTTGTCTAAGTGAGTCATCTATCCATCAGTAATCACAAGAGAAAGTAATCTATGCTCGTGCCATTGGCAGTCAAAATGCTAGAGGAAGGGAAGAACTCATTCTTTGTTTTGATTATTTTTAACTCTACAGGGGGGTAGAGGGGACAGGGTGGTTTCAGGAGGGACAGTTAGTCCTACTGGTTATCTCTGTCTGTCTCTCTCTTCCTGATTCAAGATTCAAGAATAAAACAACGTTATTGTATATCACATGATGATAGAACATTTTCTTAGGTTCGGGGGCTCACAAACAACATAAAAACATTATACACCCATGAAAGACTCACATGAGATTGCATTAAAACTCAAAACGATTCCATAAATTAATAAGAACAGGTGTCGCAAAGCTGCATTCAAAAGTAGTGACAGTCTGTTTTGGCTTTGTTTCAAATGCATATTGCAGTGGGAAGGACACCTGTCTCAGGACACTTGTAGCCTTGTGTCGTAGTCTGGCGTGCCGGGGATACTCAAGTGTTTGGTTGGAGCAGGGCTGGTCCTTGTGTGTACGGCCTCATCCACTCTCCTTGACCTTATGGTGTGCCAGCCGCCAGACTCTCTCCCCTCTCTCCCCCCTCTCTCTTTTTCTCTCTCTCCCCCTCTCTCTTTTTTTCACTCTCTACCCTCTCTCCCCTCTCTACCCTCTCTCCCCTCTCTACCCTCTCTCTCTCTCTCTCTCTCTCTCTCTCTCTCTCTCTCGCTCTCTCTCCCTCTCTCTCCCCTCTCCTACATCCCCTCTGGGACTAGGGTTGCCAACTTTCTCACTAACAAATACGGGACAGAAGATGGCATGCCACTTCACAGGGTGGGGGGTTTGCAGGAATTGGCGCATTTACTCTATATACCTACCCGTGAGGGGGTCCTGTGATTGGATGAATATATGGGACAAGAGAGATCCCGTACAATTCATCCAGCCCAAAATACGGGACGTCGTGGCTAATACGGGACAGTTTGACAACCCTATCTGGGACTGGCCTCCTACCACAGCAGATACCCCAGGAGTTAGCAGTGTTAGCTGTAACACCTATCCCGCTGCTGTAGTATAGCCTAGCATTTAGCGTCGGCTATCGTCACAGGCCTAATCATCCACACTAGCATAGCGTAGCATAGCGTAGCCTCAGGCTGCAGGATGTGTTATTCTCCAGGTCGGACATCTTAATCACTCAACAGAACATTAATCCCTCCACTTCCACTAAGACTGACTCAATAACCCCAGGGTGTGTGTTCGGTACAAATGTATAACTGTGTTTTTATGCAGTGTTTTTATGCAGTGTGTGTGTCTCTGTGTGTGTGTGTGTGTGTGTGTGTGTGTGTGTGTGTGTGTGTGTGTGTGTATGTATGTTGGCAGGATTGGAACATGGTGCTCTCTGTCAATCTAGATTACACACACATAAAGTTGCGAAGGATTGCCCTTATAATGATAGCCAGATAGCTGTTGGCTGATTCTAACTATTGAATAGATTCTCCTTGTACTTGACTGCTCTTATTCACATTAATGGCATAATTGGACTGTTGAGAGGCACGATTAAGTTTCATAAACGGTTCATACATTGGAGTGAATTTATTTTCTTTTTTTCTAATTTATTCTTTGTGAGTGGGGCAGTCCCACTCATATTTTTCATTTTATTGGACAGATACAGTGAAGACAGACAGGAAAGTAAGGAGAGAGGGCATGTCAGCAGGGCATGGGCCGGACTCATGCCGACATGCGGGCATATGTGTGCATTGTAGACCGCGGTGCTAGACCACTGGACCACCCCAGGCCACCACTGGAGTGAATTTTCTAAGGGCCATGTGTCTCTTCTGAAGCTTTTGCAGAAACCTCCTCCCTTTCACTGTTCAATATCTAAAGTAGGCTGCTGACCCTAACCACCCTCTCTCCTTTCTCACTCCTCCTGAAATGTGTGTGTGTGTGTGTGTGTGAGAGAGAGAGAGAGAGAGAGAGAGAGAGAGAGAGAGAGAGAGAGAGAGAGACAGAT
>NC_137678.1:39889563-39894563 GCF_963989245.1 Nansenia antarctica
AGTAGTTTGTTCAGACGAGGCCTATTAATCATAAAATAAAGCATGTTAATATTCCCACATTCTTCCCACCATGTCTGCTGTGTCCGATTATGAAAACACAGAGGCATGACGAGCATTTCATTTCGTCATTGTTGTTATTCTTTTCAGGGTCCCTGACAATTTTTTCTCATGATTTTGCCGTGGTGCGTCTATAGAAAGGAAGTCATTATCCCCTATTTGGCAGTCGGAGTGTGTTGCGACTTGTCTGAACCCCCCCCACATACACACACACACACATACACACACATTCTTGACCATATATACTGAAAAATGTAAGTCGCTTTGGATAAAAGCGTCAGCTAAATGGCATATATTCTTACATACACATACACACACACTCTCTCTCTCTCTCTCACTCACATACACACACACACACACACACACTCACATACAGATTAGATTAGATTGATAGATATAGAGAGCAGGGGGGTTAGGCTGCCAGCATAGTTAACTCTTAAATCAGGGCCGGGCCAGAGTTATGGTTCTGTCTCCGGGTCGGCCTGGCGTACGGGGCATCGTGTGGTACGGGGTCGTACAAAGTACCGAGCAAAATTGGCAGGACCTCAAAACACACCCCGGCAGAGTTTAAAGCTCTTTGCTTTCAGAAGATAGGTACAGTAGCAGTACAACTTGTTGGCAGCCTTCCACGGTAGTAATGTGCTGTGCTGCTTGGTGACATTGTTGGAGAAGATTGTCGAACACATTTGCATTTGTTCCGTGGACGTGAGGGGCATCTGTTAGCGCGTACGTGTGTGTGTGTGTGTGTGTGTGTGTGTGTGTGTGAGTGTGAGAGAGAGACAGTGTGAATGTGTGAGTGTGGGTGTGTTTGTTGGGGGTCCAGTAGAGGGGATCCATAGAATGGAAGAAGAGAGAGGGGAGGGGGGGACTAGACAGACAGACAGAGAAAGAACCCAGCCAGGGGGGGGGGTTGGTGGGGCTGGTGGGGGAGGCCGCGTGCCAACGAGGCCTGGTCCGTCCGGGACCTTTTCCTTTTCTTCCTCCCCTCCTTTGTGTGCTGGCAGGGCAGAGCTGGCCCAGGGCCAGGAGGGGGGAATGAGGTTTCAGGGCTGGTGGAGGTTTCCCTGAGAAGGACAGCAGAGGAGAGAGCAGGAGGAGAAGCTGGAACTCTATCTATCTATCTATCTATCTATTATCTATCTATATATATATATATATATATATATATATATATATCTATATATATATATATATATCTATATATCTATATATCTATGGATCTATCTATCTATCTATCTATCTATCTATCTATCTATCTATGGATCTATCTATCTATCTATCGATCTATCGATCTATCTATCTATCTATCTATCTATCTATGGATCTATCTATGGATCTATCTATCTGTCTGTCTGTCTGTCTGTCTATCTATCTATGGATCTATCTATGGATCTATCTATCTATGGATCTATCTATGGATCTATCTATCTATCTATGGATCTATCTATGGATCTCTCTATCTATCTATCTATCTATCTATCTATCTATCTATCTATCTATCTATCTATCTATCTATCTATCTATCTATGGATCTATCGATCTATCTATCTATCTATCTATCTATCTATGGATCTATCTATCTATCTATCTATCTATCTATCTATCTATCTATCTATCTATGGATCTATCTATCTATCTATCTATCTATCTATCTATCTATCTATGGATCTATCTATCTATCTATCTATGGATCTATCTGTCTGTCTGTCTGTCTGTCTGTCTGTCTGTCTGTCTGTCTGTCTGTCTGTCTGTCTGTCTGTCTGTCTATCTATCTATCTATCTATCTATCTATCTATCTATCTATCTATGGATCTATCTATCTATGGATCTATCTATCTATCTGTCTGTCTGTCTGTCTATCTATCTATCTATCTAACCTCATGTGATTGACCGTATGACTGTCGGTGGGCCGATCCACGGTGCAGTCATCGTTGTGTAGTCAACAGCGGCGCGTCCATGACAACCACACAGCGCCGGTAGACGTCAGGGTAACCAGCCACGCCCTCTCATATCCTGCCTCACACAGCCAAAGAGAACTGAACCAACCAAATATAGTAGTTTGCAGTCTCTCACGTGTAACGTTTAGCCGTAAGTCAACAACGGAACCTTATTCGAAGGACCTTTGACGACCTCAAATTAGATCCATGAGTGTTTTTTAAGTGTTTTATTTTGGAAGGTAGCTGTTTTCGTTCAAACAGTGAGCGAAAATAGAAAATGTGTGTTTGAAGTCCCATGATGTCTTGTTCCGGGACCACGCCCAATGTGCCGTCAACAGCCCATCCTCGCCATTGTCACACGGCTGCAGGAAAGAGATCAAATACCCTCACAGCGTGTTTGTCTCTCTCTCTCTCTCTCTCTCTCTCTCCCTCTCCCTCTCCCTCTCTCTCCCTCTCTGTCTCTCTCTCTTTCTCTGTCTATCTGTCTGTATCTCTCTCTCTCTCTCTGTGTTTCTGTTTAAAAGAGAGAGAACGGGAGAGAGAGAGAGAACGCGAGAGGTAGAGAGGTAGAGAGAGAGAGTGTGTGCAGTGAGGTCAGAGTGTGTTGTTGGTTTGATAGGCCTTTCTGGAAAATGTGAAAGTGTGTGTTTTGGAGGGGTGGAAAGCGGGTGGGGGTGGAGGAGTGGAGGAGAGATAACGCAGGGAAATGTGACTGTGGACTGGAAACTGGGCCACCCCAGGGCAGACCTGACCCAAAATGGTGCTCGCTCCCTCTTCGTCTCTCTCTCTCTCTCTCTCTCTCTCTCTCTCTCTCTCTCTCTCTCTCTCTCTCTCTCTCTCTCTCTCTCTCTCTCTCTCTCTCTCTCTCTCTCTCTCTCTCTCTCTCTCTCTCTCTTTCTCTTTCTCTTTCTCTGTCCATTGCTCTCTATTTCTGACCAGTCATCCCCTCCCATCTATTTCTGTCCTGCCATGTCCTCTCTCTCTCTCTCTGTCTTTCTTTCTCTTGTTTTTCACTCTGTTTTTCTCTGCCTTTGTTTCCACCATCCCTCTGCCCCACTAGTGTCCCATTATATTAATCCTATTTGCTTGTGATAGACTCTGATAAACACACTTTGAACTCCAGGCAAACACACACACACACACACACACACACACGCGCACACACACACACACACACCCCTCAGCCATCTCTCTCTTTCTCACACAAACACACACACACCCCTCAGCCATCTCTGATAAACACACTTTTAACTCCTGGCACACACACACACACACACACACACACACACACACACACACACACACACACACACCCCACAGCCATCTCTCTCTTTCTGTCTTTCTCTCTCACGCGCACACACACACACACACACACACACACACACACACACACACACACACACACACACACACACACACACACCCCTCAGCCATCTCCCTCTTTCTGCTTTTCTTTTTCATACACGTACACACACACACACACACACACACACACACACACACACGCACACACACACACACACACATTCTCTCTCATTTTCCTCCCATATCTTCTGTAAACTCAATGCCCTCATTTCTACTTCATCTGTGGTGGTATTGTAGTGTAATTATAGACTACAGCTTTAACATTCTCCAGGGACAGATAAGGTAATCTACTGATCTGTTGGCTAAAACTGCCGGGGCTGAAATACGCTGTGAGAAAAACGCTCACTGGTTTCCATGCAGCACGGCTGCTGCTGCCATTGTTAGGAGAACTATTTGAGACTAAACCTCAGTCTCGGCTTTGACATTGCGTTTAAAACCCGAGGAGGAGATTAGGAAATCCGATTGTAATCTGATGTCATCTGACTCCTTAGCAACGAACCTCATACCTTATGATTATTCCTTTCATAATTACGTAGCAGCTACATATCATAAACATTTTGTATTTTTTGTATTTGATACAATTCAATTAGTTTTGTGTATTGTCTTATTCAGAATGTAATTAATTCATATCGTAATCCTTTTGCCTCATCCTCATGTGACCTTTCACCTCTGTTCCAGCCCAATATTGGCCGTCTGGGAATCCCCCATGGACCCTCAGGGGAAAAGGTCGCTGTTGTTGCCGTGGACGACTGTGACATCGCTATGGCAGTTCGCTTTGGCAACCAGATTGGCAACTACTCCTGTGCTGCCCAGGGCACCCAGACTGGCCAGAAGAAGTGAGTTCCCCCCCCCCCTCCTTCTCTCTCTCTATCGCCCTCTACCTTTCTCTCTCTCTCTCTCTCTACGATATCTCTACCCACCCCTCTCTCCAGGTGTACTTCCTAGTCTCCCTCTCTCCTCTTGTGGTGTGCCTAATAGAAGAACATGACTTTTAACTGCAGGGTTAATGTTAAATTACCTCCATTACAGGAGATTAGTCCTGTCCTTTCTGTGTTAATCTCCCCAGATCAACGAGCTCTCCACTGTCTTAGAGGCCTACAGCGTCGCGCGGCGTCAAAAAAACGACAACCTTATCTTTTCAACATTTACATTTACCTTCTATGCTAATTGGTCCTCTATCTGAAACCAAGAATGTTTAAAAAATTAGGACGACAGTCTAGTCAGCAAGCTAGAACACATTCTGTGAGAGATTTCTCTGAGGGAAAAAAAGAAAACACTTCAAAGGGAAAGTTAACGAGGCGGCGTTCCACCCGAACCTGTCTCTCCAGTCCTGATTGGGTGGGAGTTGTTTTCACTCTGTGGATGTCCTCGTTTGTCTGCTGTACTGCACAAACAATTACACACATACACACACACACACACACACACACACACACACACACACGCATGCACGCATCCATACACACACACACACATACATACACACACACACACACACACACACACACATACAGATGCACGCATGCACGCATCCATACACACACACCCACACACAGACACACACACACACACACACACACATACACACACACACACACACACACACATACACGCACACATACACATACACATACACATACA
>NC_137678.1:39899563-39907063 GCF_963989245.1 Nansenia antarctica
ATATATCTTCAGGCATGTGCGTGTCTAAGGATTACTGTCTTCGTGTCTCAAGCTGTCTGACAGTAATTACGTCGCATACCAGACCAACACATGCCAGGATTCGACCGTAGCGTGTCCATCTCTTTCTAGAAGGATGGTAAATGGTAAATGGTAAATGGACTGCACCTATATAGCGCCTTTTTTGCTGCTCCAAAGCTGCTCCAAAGTGCTTTACAACGGCCTCTCATTCACCCATTCACACACCCATTCACACACCAATGGCGGCAAGCTGCCATGCAAGGCACCGGCCCGCTCACTGGGAGCAATTTTTGGGGTTCAGTGTCTTGCCCAAGGACTCTTCGACATGTGGCCAGCCGGGGCTCGAACCGCTGATCTGTCAACCTTGTGATCATTAGGCTTTCACCCATCCGGAGCCAGAGCCCACAACGTTTCTTCAGGAACCTGTTCTTGAGTTCTGATTTGGTGTGTTGATTGTGATTGTGATGTGTGCGTGTCCCTCCCCAGTCATGACGTCCCCCCAGCACTTTGACGGCCAGGCCCTGGTGTGGTGGAGCGACCCAGACGTGACCATCGCCGTGCCCTGGTTCATGGGGCTCATGTTCCGCACCCGGCAGGGCTCAGGCACCCTGATGACCGCTAACGCCGGGGACTCCTCCTCTATCAACCTGCTGGTGGGTTACACACACACACACACACATACACACATACACACACACACGCACGCATGCACGCACCCACACATACACACACACACACATACACACACACACACGCACACACACACACACACACACACACGCACACACACAGGTGTATATATACAGATACACACACACACACACACACACACACACAGGTGTATATATACAGATACACACACACACACACACACACACAGGTATATATACAGATACACACACACACACACACAGGTATATATATACAGATACACACACGCACACACACAGGTGTATATATACAGATACACACACACACACACACACACACACACACACAGGTGTATATATACAGATACACACACACACACACACACACACACACACACACACAGGTGTATATATATACAGATACACACACACACACACACACACACACACACACACACAGGTATATATACAGATACACACACACACACACACACACAGGTATATATACAGATACACACACGCACACACACAGGTGTATATATACAGATACACACACACACACACACACACACAAGTGTATATATATACAGATACACACACACACACACACACACACAGGTATATATACAGACACACACACACACACACACACACACACACGTGTGAGCATAAGCAACACATCTTAATTCACGCTAATGTTGCAGACAATTAATGTCTCTCCCTCTCTCCCCCCCCCCCTCCTCTCTCTGCGTGTCAGGTGAGTGACCAGTATGTGAGGTTCGAGGTGTTCCTGGGCGCCAGGCGTGTGGCGGGCCTGGCGTTCCCTCAGGTGCGCATCAGTGACGGGGAGTGGCACCACGTCCTGGTGGAGCTGAGGAGCGTGAAGGACGGGAAGGACATCAAGTACCTGGCCCGGGTCACCCTGGACTACGGCATGTTCCAGGTGGGACACACACACACACACACACACACACAGGCACGCACATGCACACACACACACACACACACACACACACACACCCTGGACTACGGCATGTTCCAGGTGGGGGACACACACACACACACACACACACACACACGCACACACACACACACACAGGCACGCACATGCACACACACACGCAGGCACACGCGCACCAAACACCGAACATACACACAACCACACACACACATGCACACAACCACACACATCTGTTACACACAACCACACAAACACGTGTTCTGATGCTCAAAACCTACACGACACCAACTTCATTCACTTTCCATTTACAGATGGATTACTTCAACTTTAAACGACAGTGATATTTAACTAAACGTATGTGTGTGTGTGTGTGTGTGTGTGTGTGTGTGTGTGTGTGTGTGTGTGTCTCTGCAGAGGTCAGTGGAGATCGGGAACGAGCTCCCAGGTTTGAAGCTGAGCGCTATCTATCTAGGTGGGATACCCGGGGAGGACAACCACGTCAACAAAGGCTTCACTGGCTGCATACAGGTCAGTAGTGTGTGTGTGTGTGTGTGTGTCTGTGTGTACTGTATGAACTGTATACACTACATACTGTATGCATGCACTGTATTTGTGTATGAGTACGTGTGTGTGTGTATTTGTGTGTGTATATGTGTGTGTGTGTGTGTATTTGTGTGTGCATCCACATTTGGTTGTGTGAGAGGTCTTTATTGACTTGTTTACCCACACTTCTGTGGCCTGACTGAATGTATGTGCGTGCGTGTGTGTGTGTGTGTGTGTGTGTGTGTGTGTGTGTGTATGTGTGCGTGTGTGTGTGTGTGTGTCCTGCAGGGCGTGCGTCTAGGCGAGACGTCCACCACCACGGCCAACATCAACATGCAGCAGGGGCTGAAGGTGCGTGTGGAGGACGGCTGTGACCTGGCCGACCCCTGCGACTCCAACATCTGTCCTGAGAACAGCCACTGCAGCGACGACTGGAGCACACACACCTGCGTCTGCGACCCAGGTAACACGCGCTGACTGTGAACGCACGCACGCACACACACACGCACACCTGTGTCTACGACCCAGGTAACTCGCGCTTAATGTAAACGTACACACACTCACACACACACACACACACACACACACACACACACACACACACACCTGCGTCTGTGACCCAGATAACAGGCGCTTACTGTAAACGCACGCACACACACCTGCATCTGTGACCCAGGTAGCCCACGCTTAATGTAAACGTACACACACACCTGTGTTTGTGCCACAGGTAACACACATACTGCATCTGTCGACTGACATTAAGTGGCAGACACACACACACAGCCACACAAAGCACTTTGAGCTGCATTAAGCACTTTGAGCTGCATTTCTTGTATGAAAGGTGCTATATAAATAAAGCTTTACTTACTTACTTACACACACACATACACCCAAACTCACACACACACACAGCCACACTCTTAAATTTGGCACCCAGTTAACACACACACACATCTGCATCTGCAACCCAAGTAACAAACACAAACAAACACACACACACACACACACACACCTGCGTTTATGACCCAGGTACCATAAACAAACCAAACAAGGATATCACACAGCTGTGGGGAAGCAACACCCTGTAGTAGGACTAGGATGTGTTCAGCTGCCAGGGTGTTAATCCCTGTTATAAGCCCGGCATTAGGCCCGCTGCTGGCCATGTGGGTGTGCTAAAGGGATAACGCTAGCACTAACACTGGTGGTCCAATAATGGTCTAATGGTGGTCCAATAATGGTCTAATGGTGGTCTCATAATGGTCTAATGGTGGTCTCATAATGGTCTAATGGTGGTCTCATAATGGTCTAATGGTGGTCTCATAATGGTCTAATGGTGGTCTCATAATGGTCTAATGGTGGTCTAATGGTGGTCTCATAATGGTCTAATGGTGGTCTAATGGTGGTCTCATAATGGTCTAATGGTGGTCTCATAATGGTCTAATGGTGGTCTCATAATGGTCTAATGGTGCGTAGTTGTGGTTCATCTTAAATTTAAATAATTCATCATGATGATTATGATGATGATTGTTAGGCTGTTCTGGTGCCCCCTCCCTCCGGGCACTTGGGGTACGTGTAGTGGCATCCCTGCCCTGCATCCATACACTTCCTGCTGTCACTCACATGGCTCTACCCCCCCTCTCTCTCTCTCTGTCCCTCTCCCCTCTCGCTCTCTCTGCCCCCCTCCCTCTCTGTCCCCCCCTTCGCTCTCTCTGCCCCCCCCTCTCTCTCTGCCCCCCCCCCCCCCCTCACTCTCCTCCCCCCTCTCTCTCTGTCCCCCCCTCTCTCTCTGTCCCCTCTCTCTGTTCTCCCAGGGTTCTTTGGGAGGGAGTGTGTGGACGCCTGTCAGCTGAACCCCTGTGAGCACGTGTCGTCCTGCGTGCGCAAGCCCAGCTCCTCCCACGGGTACACCTGCGAGTGTGGCCAGAGCTACTACGGACAGTACTGTGAAAACAAGTAAGACCTGCTCCCTCCCTCCCTCCCTCCCTCCCTCCCTCCCGCGTGATGAGTTATTATACCCTCTGGAGGGCTCGCTTCCTGTGTGTGTGTGTGTGTGTGTGTGTGTGTGTGCGTGTGCGTGTGCGTGTGCGTGTGCGTCTGCTATGTGTGTGTGGTGTGTCTGCTGTGCGTTTGTGCGTGTATCCTGGCGTGTCTCCACACATCGGAGGAAGCAATCACAATAAGCCTGCCTCAAACCACAACACACACACACACACACACACACACACGGCCAACGTCAGCACAGCTCTGATTGTTTTCATGTCTAACCTAATTAACCTCTGCACTGTACCTTCCTTTGTTACTCTCACAAACACGCAGCTTTGCTGTAGCCGCTAGTCCCAGTTAGCAGGCTGTGGGGGTACTGGTGGTACTGGGCCGGCGTTGGCTCAGCTCACACCCAGGCCACACCTGAGGGGCTCCTAACAAGGCCCACGTGTGTCTGATCTCAGGGCTATGATCTCTTATCCTCCGGAGGTCTTTTTTACCTCCCAATACTGATCCCAGATCTGCCTTTGATTAGAGCATCTGGTGTGTGTGTGGGGTGGGCGGTGCAGGGGGAGGAGGTGTGTGTGTGGGGGGGAGGTGTTTGTGTGTGTGTGTGTGTGTGTGTGGGGCGAGGGGGGGGATGGGGTTTGTGTGTGTGTGTGTGTGTGTGTGTGTGTGCGTGTGCGTGTGCGTGTGTGTGTGTGTGTGTGTTGGCCTCCCACAGCACAGAGCTGAGCCTCAGCGTGGCTCCGGCCATATTAGGGTCTGACTGGGCCTGTGTACCGCCAACATTATAGTCATGAACCCTCTCTGCCCTGGGTGGTTTATTACACTGTAATCTGAGGTTCAGGCCGTGTGTGTGTGTGTGTGTGTGTGTGGTTGTGTGTGTGTGTGTGTGTGTGTGTGTGTGTGCCTGCCACTTTGGCCCAGAGATGTTTTCAAAAGGACAGAGGGTCGAGTTCTCTGCCTGCAGAGATGAGCAGAGAGAGAGAGAGCATCTATCAAGCTATCAGATGGAAACCTGAGAGCACTTACACACTCACACAGTACACACACACACACACACACACACTCACACAGTACACACACACACACACACCACACACCTACACACACACCTACACACACACCCACACACCTACACACACACACACACCCACACACCTACACACACACACACACACCACACACCTACACGCACACCTATACACACCCACACACCTACACACACACACACACACACACACACACACACACACACCTACACACACACGCACACACACACACATGCACTTACACACGCACACACACACACACACACACACCTACACACACACGCACGCACACACACACACACACACGCACGCACACACACACACATACACACACACACCTACACACACACACACACACACACACACACACCTACACACACACATACACGCACACACCTACACACACACACACACACACTCCATCATGCATTAGTCATAAATCTGTCTGCTTGATAAGCTCCATCTTTGATATGCTCACCCAGCTCCTAGCCTACTCTGACAGGCCTCTGTCTTCACCTCCTGACCCCTGACCCCTATGTTCCTGTACACACCCCATCCTGTGTAGGGGGGCGGGCTCCTCACGCCTGGCTGAGCCTCTAAACGTGTTTAGTCTCTCCACCTGCACTGATACTGTGCTACTGACTACTCAGCCCCTATATGGTCCCCCCTATCACAGCAGAGACAAGAGTGTGTTGTAGTGTGTGTGTGTGTGTGTGTGTGTGTGTGTGTGTGTGTGTGTGTGTGTGTGTGTGTGTGTGTGTGTGTGTGTGTGAGTGAGTCAATGTGCTGTGTGTCTCAAAAAGGGAAAGGAAGTTTACACTAGACCTGTGATGAGAAGGACCCTTTAGTTGCAGAGACACATAGATGGTCGCCTACTCACTTTAGAATGACTGGAATTTAGCAAGGGGTGTTGACATTAATACGTAGTGTAATTACCCTCGTACTTACTTAGTAATTACGTGGTAATTACATAATGATATATACAATTATAATTGCCTATAATTGTAGGTGTCATGGGGTTTATGTGGGTGGAGTATCGGGGTGTGAGTAGTGGGGTGTAATATTAACATGTTGTTTGTGTGTGTGTGTGTGTGTGTGTGTGTGTGGCGTCAGGGTGGAGAAACCGTGTCCTCGAGGCTGGTGGGGGAACCCCATGTGTGGCCCCTGCAACTGTGACATCAGCAAGGGCTTCAACCCAGACTGCAACAAGACCACTGGGGAGTGCCGCTGCAAGGTAAGAACCACCTCCACCTGTCCTGACTCCCCCTGACTCCCCCTGACTCCCCCTGACTCCTCCTGCCTCTACCTGCCTCCACCTGTCCTCCTGACTCCCCCTGACTCCCCCTGACTCCCCCTGCCTCGACCTGTCCTCCTGACTCCTCCTGACTCCCCCTGTCCCCCTGACTCCTCCTGACTCCCCCTGTCCCCCTGACTCCTCCTGCCTCTACCTGCCTCGACCTGTCCTCCTGACTCCCCCTCACTCCCCCTGACTCACCCTGTCCCCCTGACTCCTCCTGCCTCCACCTGCCTCCACCTGTCCTCCTGACTCCTCCTGACTCCCCCTGACTCCCCCTGTCCCCCTGACTCCCCCTGTCCCCCTGACTCCCCCTGACTCCCTCTGTCCCCCTGACTCCCCCTGACTCCCCCTGTCTCCCCCTGACTCCCCCTGTCCCCCTGTCCCCCTGACTCCTCCTGCCTCCACCTGCCTCCACCTGTCCTCCTGACTCCTCCTGACTCCCCCTGTCCCCCTGACTCCCCCTGACTCCCCCTGTCCCCCTGACTCCCCCTGACTCCCCCTGTCCCCCTGACTCCCCCTGACTCCACCTGTCCCCCTGACAACATTTTCTTCCCTCTGCCTAGTCACAATAACTGAAGTGCATACATTAGAAGATACCCACTAATGGGTTTTAACACAATACTGTTAAGATGGAAGATTACTGAGCTAGTAATTGCGTTGTTGTACATTCTAAGAAAGTTATCCTTTAGCAGGATATGCTAACCGCTAACCCCCCATCCTCCCTCCCACCCTCCCTCCCTCCCTCCCTCCCTCCCTCCCTCCCTCCCTCCCTCTCTCCAGGATAACTACTATCGTCCGGAGGGTGAGGACACCTGCTACCCGTGTGACTGTTTCTCTCTGGGGGCTCACTCCCGGACGTGCGACCCCTACACGGGGCAGTGCCCCTGCAAGGCCGGGGTCATCGGCCGCCAGTGCAACCGCTGCGACAACCCCTTCGCTGAGGTGGCCGTCACCGGCTGTGAGGGTATGTGTCATCTTCACACCGGAGAGGAG
>NC_137678.1:39909563-39917063 GCF_963989245.1 Nansenia antarctica
CTCACCATCTCCCCATCTCCTCTCCTCTCCTATCTTCTTCTCCCCTCTTCTCATCCCCATCCCCATCTCCTCTCCTATCTTCTTCTCCCCTCTCCTCAACTCTCATCCCCCTCTCCTCTCCTCTCCTCTCCTCTCCTCTCCTCTCATCCCCCTCTCCTCTCGTCTCCTCTCCTCTCCTCCCAACCCCCTCTCCTCTCCTCTCATCTCCTCTCCTCTCCTCTCCTCTCCTCTCCTCTCCTCTCATCCCCCTTTCCCTGTAGGTACCGCTATCCGCCACTGTAATGATGAGAAGGGCTGGCTCCCTCCTGAGATGTTCAACTGCACCACCGTCAGCTTCTCCCAGCTCAAGAAGATGGTGTGTAGATCCAGCTCTGTTCACCCCTTACTGATTCAGACAGGATAATCCAGTCCATACCATACATATGTGGACATTACATCTATATGTGTGTAACCTTGACCTCACCTGTCTCTGCCCCCCCCTCTCTATTTCTATCATTTTCCTTGTCCCTGTTTCTATCCATCTCTCTTTCTCTCACTCTCTCTCTCTCTCTCTATCCCTCTATCTCTCTCTCTATCCCTCTCTCTCTCTCTCTCCATCCCTCTATCTCTCTATCCCTCTCTCTTTCTCTCTCTATCCCTCTCTCTCTCTCCATCCCTCTCTCTCTCACTCTCTCTCTCTCTCTCTATCCCTCTCTGTCTCTCTCTCTCTATCCCTATCTCTCTCTCTCTCTCCATCCCTCTATCCCTCCATCCCTCCATCTCTCTCTCCATCCCTCCATCTCTCTCCATCCCTCCATCTCTCTCTCCATCCCTCCCCCTCTCTCCAGAACGAGGCGATGCGCCGCAACGAGTCCCGCATGGACGGCGAGCGCTCCAAGGCCATCGTCCGCCTGCTGCACAACGCCACCAACCACACCAGCAGTTACTACGGCAACGACGTGAAGACGGCCGCCCAGCTGCTGAGTCGCGTCCTGCAGTACGAGAGCCAGCAGACGGGCTTCGACCTCGCCGCCACGCGGGACGCCGAATTCAACGAGGTCAGAGGTCGACGACGAAGTGACGAAGTTCAGGGAGCCACTACATCTGTGGGAGTCACTAGAGAGAGTCATGGAATGGACTAGCAGTTTCAAATAATATTTATATTATGTCTATCTTATAAATATATCTATATCTATATGAGATAGATAGATAGATAGATAGATAGATAGATAGATAGATAGATAGATAGATAGATAGATAGATAGGTAGGTAGATTTCTTTCTATTCATCAACAAGCACATGAACGTCTTGAAGGTTAGGATCAGTTAAATTAAGGTTGAATAAATGACTGATGTCCTTCTCAGGTTTAGAGACATTTAGGAAACATTTAGGAGCTGCAACGTTTGCAGAAAAAGTGCTATACAAATAAAAGTTGTTATTATTAATATTATTATTATTATTATTATTATGTAGAGGACGTCTCAATAACATACAATCTACCTAATCTATAATATAATATAGCATTATCATAAAACACATCATCCTTCTGTGTTATTGAATGACTGGTACCATTATGGAAATGATTAGAAATGAAAAAAATAACTTTTTAAATAAAAGCTGATTGTGAGGTCGTGTGTGTCGGGGTGATTGTTCCAGAACCTGGTGCGGGCGGGCAGCGCCATCCTGGACCCAGCCACCAGGGAGCACTGGGAGCAGATCCAGCGGTCCGAAGGCGGCACGGCCCACCTGCTGAAGAACTTTGAGGAGTACGCCAACACGCTGGCCCAGAACATGAGGAAGACCTACCTGAAACCCTTCACCATCGTCACCGACAACATGAGTGAGTGTGGACGATGCGATGATACTATTATCTGCCATCTCCGCAGGTGAGTGTCGGTCCTTCCCGGCCTTCACTCACTGCTGCGGGCCTTGGTCGCTGGCATGGCACGGCTGGGCTGGCCGGCCGCGCGGGTTCGGTCCCAGGCTGGCAATGCTGATGACAACGTAACGAGGATACGTAACGACGTAATGAGGATACGTAACGGCGTTTTGTGACAGAACTTTCACTTTCATTCATAAAATTCACCCCGTCTGTGTTACGAAGCACTTGAATTTTGGACCATTGGGACTGACTATAGCGTCATATACCATCAAAGGGGGGAGATGCGACATAAAATGTCAAAATGTTATGACACGGGGGCGAGGGGGCTCAAGGACACGACAATGGAGGCAGAATACTGTGAAGCCCCGTAGGGTATTTATTTACAGTGTAGGGGAGGGGAAAAAACTGAAAGGAAGAGTCCGGGGGTTTCAACCTGGCGGGCTGGCGGTAGTGGTTGGCGTGGGCTGTGGAGGAACGGAAAAACAAGGTAAGTCTGGCGGTCCAGCCCCTGCTCGTCGACGGAGGGAGCGTGGAGAGAGTCTCAACCCTCCGATTCCTGGGGGTGCACATACAGGATGACCTGTCCTGGAAGATCAACACAGCAGCCATCATCAAGAAGGCACAACAGCGGCTCTTCTTCCTGAGAGTCCTCAGGAAAGACCACATCGGACAGGAGATGCTGGTGACCTTCTACCGCTGCGCAGTGGAGAGCATCCTCACCTACTGCATCTGCATCTGGTTCTCCAGCTGCACAGCCGCAGAGAGGAATGTGCTACAGAGAGTTGTGAGATCGGCCCAGAAGATCACCGGCGCCCCCCTCCCCTCTCTGGAAGAGCTGTACAACACACGCTGCCTCAGGAAGGCCTCCAAGATCTCCAGAGACCCATCCCACCCTGGGTACAAACACTTTGCTCGGCTGCCCTCGAACAGGCGGTTCAGGACCATGTTCGCAAGGACAAACAGACTGAAGATCAGCTTCTACCCCAGGGCCATTCAGGCCCTGAACACAGCAAAGACCTAGGTTCTAGGCCCTGGACAATCTAGACAAATTGATGGCAGCTACTAGATTGAAATCAAGTGTAATACTGAAACACAACTGTGTACATTTCAAACCTGCAAACTGCGACACTTTAAATGAATGTGCAATAACACTATGTGCAATATGACAACCCTAGGGTACATAAGGTTCAGAGAATAGGAAATGTTAGAATAGGTATAGCATAGCATAGAGTACAGCACAGTGTTTTATTTGTATAGTATAGTATAGTGGATAGTGTACATAGCCTTTATTTATGTAAACCAGCTCTTTTCCCTTCTTGTTTTTAGTTTTTTTTTTCCTAGCACCAGGGGAGCCCCCCCTCCCAAATTTCGTTGTTTGGTACCTGTACTAGATCAATGACAATAAAGACCATTCATTCATTCATTCATTCATTCATTCATTCATTCATTCATTCAAGAACTGACGATGAGTGAAGGGAAGTCCAGAGTAGATGTAGGCAGAGGGTTGATTGGGAGTGGAGACAGGTGTGCTGGTTTCCAATTAGCGGGGACAAGCCTCACCTGCGGCGGAGAGCACGCTGTGCTCGAGCTGTGGGGGCGGGGGAGGGTGTGTGTGGAGGCCCAGCCGTAACAGGACCCCCCTCCGAGCGGGAGCCTCCTGGCGACCGGCCCGGAGCATCCGGGTGGGCCCGATAGAAGTCCCTGAGGAGGACTGGGGACATGATCTGGGACCGGGAATCCAGCTCCGCTCCTCTGGGCCATATCCCTCCCAGTCAACCAGGTACTGGAAACCCCGGCCACAGCGACGAACCCTCAGGAGTCTCCTCACTGCCCACTGGGGGTGGCCATCCACCAACTGAGGAGGGGGCGGTGCAGGGGCTGGTGGCATCAGGTCGCTGGCGACATAGGGCTTTACCCGGGAGACGTGGAACACCGGGTGGATCCGACGGAGGGAGTGAGGGAGGACCAGCCGGATGGCAGCGGGGTTAATGACCCGGTCGATGGCGTAGGGGCCGATGTACCTCGAAGCCAACTTCCGGGAGGGGACATTGAGGGGGAGATCAGCCGTGGAGAGCCAGACCCTCTGGCCAACCTGGTACTCAGGAGCTGGAGTGCGACGACGGTTGGCGCTCCGGGTGGTTCGGGCGGTGGCCCGAAGCAAGGCCGAGCGCATGGAGGTCCAGACCCGACGACAGCGAAGGAGGTGTGCCTGGACCGATGGTACTGATGCTTCGCCCTCCTGGGTAGAAAGCAGGGGTGGCTGGTACCCCAAGGAGCACTCGAAGGGGGACCGGCCGGTGGCTTCATTGACCATGGCGTTTAATGAGTACTCCACCCAGGGTAGGTCCTTGCTCCAGGAGGATGGATGGAGGGAGGACATGCAGTGGAGTGCCGACTACAGGCTCTGGTTGGCTTTCTCCGCCTGCCCATTGGTCTGGGGATGGTAGCCGGAGGAGAGGCTGGTCGTGGCCCCAATCCCCGAACAGAAGGCCTGCCACACCTTGGACGTGAACTGGGGACCACGGTCGGAAACCACATCCTGGGGAAGCCCGTAAAGGCGGAAGACGTGGGTGGTGAGTAGCTCCGCCGTCTCCGCCGAAGTCGGTAGCTTAGCCAGAGCCACCAACCGCACAGACTTGGAGAAGCGGTCTACGATGGTGAGGATGACCGTGTTGCCCAGAGACGGGGGAAGGCCGGTCACGAAGTCCATGGCGAGGTGGGACCACGGTCGACCGGGCACGGGTAGAGGCTGCAGCAGTCCCGATGGCGGCCGGTGGGATGCCTTGCTGCGAGCGCAGGTAGGGCAGGCCGAGACGAACTCCCTGACGTTCGCGGCCATGGTGGGCCACCAGAACCGCCGGCGCAGGAAGGACAGTGTGCGTAGGGCCCAAGGGTGGCAGGCGAAGCGGCTGGCGTGGCCCCACTGCATCACCTTGGTCCTGACGGCGTCCGGGACGAAGAGGCGACCGGGGGAACCAGGTCGGGGATCTGGCTGGGTGCGCTGGGCAGCTCTGACCACCGCCTCGATCCAGGGTCGATCCAGGGTGACCACTCCAACGACCCGGGAGGATGGAACGATGGTGTCAGGAGTGGTGGATTCCTCCTCTGCGGCATGGAGCCGAGAAAGGGAGTCAGCCTTGGCGTTCAGGGAGCCCGGACAGAACGTGAGGTGGAAGTTAAACCGCCCGAGGAACAGGGCCCAGCGTGCCTGACGGGAGTTCAACCGCCTGGCCGACTTGACGTAGGTTAGGTTCTTGTGGTCCGACCAGACGGTGAAGGGGTGCTCTGCGCCCTCCAGCCAGTTCCACTCGTGGAACGCCTCCACCACCGCCAGCAGCTCGCGGTTCCCGATGTCGTAGTTGGCCTCGGCGGAGGTATAACGGCGGGAGTAGAAGGCGCAGGGGTGCACGGTCTGGTCCTCCGACCGTTGAGAGAGCACGCCACCGACGCCCGTGTCTGAGGTGTCCACTTCCACAATGAAGGGCCTAGAGGGGTCTGGGTTGATTAGGACCGGCGCCGAGGTGAAGAGCCTCTTCAGGTCACTGAAGGCAGCGCTGGCTGCTGGTGTCCACGTGAACTGGCGCAGGGGGAGGTGAGGGCAGTGAGGGGGGCGGCTACCCGGCTGAATCGCCGGTAGAAGTTGGCAAAGGAAGGACTGCAGCTGTTTCCGGGTGGTAGGTTGGCCCCACTCGACGACGGCCCGAGTCTTGGGGTCAGGGCGAGTCAACCCACCCTCCACGATGAGCCCCAGGAATTCCACAGAGTGAGTGTGGAATGAGCACTTCTCAGCCTTAATAAAAAGGCGATTCTCCAGTAGGCGCTGGAGGACTAGGCGGACATGTTGGACGTGCTCCTCAGGGTTCCTGGAGAATACTAGGATGTCATCCAGGTAGAGGACGACAAAGATGTCCAGCATGTCCCTGAGGACGGTGTTCATGAGGGCCTGAAAGACGGAGGGGGCGTTAGTGAGACCAAAGGGCATGACGAGGTACTCATAGTGGCCACGGGGGTTTTGAACGCCGTCTTCCACTCGTCGCCCTCACGAATCCGGACCAGATGGTAGGCGTTCCGGAGGTCCAGCTTTGTGAAGATGGTGGCCCCAAGGAGGGGCTCAAAGTTGGAGCTCATAAAGGGAAGAGGATAGGTGTTCCGGATGGTGATGGCATTGAGCTCACGGTAGTCGATGCATGGCCTGAGGGTTCCATCCTTCTTCTTAACGAAGAAAAACCCCGCTGCCACCAGGGAGTGTGATGGACGGATGAGCCCCTCAGCCAGACAGTCGGAGATGTAGGTGTCCATGGCTGCCTTCTCCGGGGGGGCAAGGTTGTAGAGGCGACTGACTGGGAGTTTGTTGCCAGGGCGGAGCTCGACGGCACAGTCGTAGGGCCGGTGAGGGGGCAGGGTGCGAGCACGCTCCTTACTGAAGGCCTCTCCTAGGTCGTGGTAGACCTCTGGGATGGAGGAGAGATCAGGGGAAGCCGGAGGCGGTCGCAGAGGCGATGAGGGGGTATGGGCGGCACGGAGGCACCGGGCGTAACAGGAGGTACTCCAGCTCAGGATACGTCCCTCACCATAGCTGACATGGGGGATGTGGAGCTCGAGCCACGGTCGTCCCAGGATGAGCGGGGACTGGGGGGTCTTGAGGATGTAAAACCGTATCTCCTCCACATGGTTCCCGGAGACGGTCAAGGAGAGGGGTGTAGAGCGGTGGGTGAGAGGCCCCAGGTTGTGTCCATCTAGGGCTGAGACGGAGAGGGGGGTTTCTAGGGCAACGAGGGGAATGGCAGCTGAGCGGGCCAGCTGGGCGTCCATAAAGTTCTCGTCTACCCCCGAATCGATGATGGCCTCGATCGTGAGGTTATGCCCCTGCCAGGTAGGGGTGACAGAGAACCTGGCTGTGCTGGTGGTTGGTGGGGAGTGAGAGACACGGCTCACCCGGATTCCCCCTTCGGGTGAGCCTACCCTTTTGATAGGGACGGGCAGGTGTCACGGAGGTGTCCCTTCTCCCCACAGTAGAGGCACAACCCCTGGACCCTTCTCCTCTCCTTCTCCGCCGTGGTGAGGCGGGCTCGACCAAGCTGCATGGGCTCCTCGCCAGTGGATGGGGTGTAGGTCGACTCCCGTGCGGAGGAGGGGTTGTCTGTGAGGATGGGGTCTTGGGGGCGTGGCGAGCTGGTCTGGTGGCGCCCTCTCTCCGGTGCTCCCGGGAGCGCTCGTCGACGTCGATGGCTAGGACCACTAGTTCGTCCAGGGTGGCGGGTTTGTCCCGGACGAGCTCGTCCTTGATGACCTCACTCAGCCCCTGGCGGAAAGCAGATCGCAGTGCCCTGTCATTCCACCCGCTTCCGGCTGCAAAACTCGGTAGAGTAGGCCACAGCTGTCCGGCTCCCCTGGTGGAGTGTCATCAGTCGCGCCCCGACCTCCTGTCCTGCAGTGGGGTGATCGAAAACCCTCTTGAATTCGGTGAGAAAGGCAGTATAGTCACCGAACAGGTCAGGGCGGGCGCAGAGGATGGCCTGGACCCAATTCAGGGCGTCGCCGGTGGTGAGGTTGGTGATGAGCGCCACACGGGCTGCCGGTGACCAGAACTGGCTGGGCTGATGTGAGAACATTAACTCACACTGTAAGATGAAGCCTCG
>NC_137678.1:39924563-39927063 GCF_963989245.1 Nansenia antarctica
CCAAAGACCTCTCCACCTGCAACTTAGACTAGTATCTATCATGACCTGGGCTGACCCTATCTCTGTCTCTGTCTCTAGCCCTTCCTTAGATTGAGGGATGGAGGGAGTAAGGGAAGGAGAGAGGGAGGGAGGGAGAGGAGAGGAGAGAGAGAGACGTAATTTGAGGCAAGGCGTCCGCCTGAGGGCTGACGGCTCCTCTAACCTGCGACGTCGAACTGACAGGATTGAACGCTGACGGTCTGCCTCCTGTCTGTCTGCCTCGTCTCCCTGTAGTTCGTGTGCACGGTGATCGCCATCCTGCTCCACTACTTCTACATGTGCACCTTCGCCTGGATGTTCGTGGAGGGCCTGCACATCTACCGCATGCTGACCGAGGTCCGCAACATCAACCACGGGCACATGAGGTTCTACTACGCCATGGGGTGGGGCATCCCCGCCATCATCACAGGTGGGGGACGCTTTAGACACACACACACACAGATACACACACACGCATGCACACATACACACATACACACACACAGACATGCCGATCTCTCAACAGGTCATCTTGTGTGTTTACTCCCATGCTGCGACTCGCCCTGTGTTCTGACGACAGGTCTTGTGATATCTGTGGGAAAACGTGGAGAAGGAGGGAAGAGAGAGAGAGAGAGAGAGGCGGGGGTTCGGGGTGGGGCAGATAGAGAGAGAGAGAGAGAGAGAGAGATGCACGAGGAGCAGAGAGATAGTGAGTGTCTCTCTGGTTTCTCTCCAGTGCCCTCTCGTCCTGGAAGACTTCCTCCAGGTGATTATAGTAGCTGCCGGTGCCATTCAGCCCATCACGGGTGTCTGCTTGCACCCTGGCACCAGCTCAAAGCCTGGGCACAGAGGGAGAGGGAATAGGACCCGACTTGACTGAAAGCTTGGAGAGAGAGAGAGAGAGAGAGAGAGAGAGAGAGAGAGAGAGAGAGAGAGAGAGAGAGAGAGCGAGAGAGAGAGAGAGAGAGAGAGGCGAGAGAGAGAGAGAGAGAGAGAGAGAGAGAGAGAGAGGGAGGGAGAGAAGAGAGAAGAGAGGAGAGAGAGAAGAGAGGAGAAAGAGAGAGAGAGAGAGGAGGGAGAGAGCCTGGGACCCAGAGACTGGGACAAAGCTTGGAGAGAGAGAGAGGGGGAGAGGGAAGAGAGAGAGAGAGAGAGAGAGAGAAAGAAAATATGGCCCAGCCCAGCTCTTCTTCTCTTCTGTCATGATGAATAACTGCCCGCTGGATCTGTCTTTCCTGCTGTGGTGCGGTGGAGTGGACAGTGGTGCGGTGGAGTGGACAGTGGTGTTCATATGGAGCCTTTGATGGTTCCTCCTCTAGGGTGGAATAAACAGACGAAACCCTCACACGCTGTATGTTAGCTAAGGTGGTGCAGGGTGAAAAAAAAAAGGTTCTAACTAGAACACAGAAAAGAGTTCTTCGGCTGTTCCTGTGGGAGAACCCTTTGGAGAACCCTCTCGTGTTCCATGTAGAACCCTTTGGGGTTTCCGAGTCGTAGGAGCAAAGTCAAATAGTTGGAAAAACACAGAATTGTAAAAGGGTTGGTTCAAAGGGTCGTGTGGTCATCTGGGATCTCTCTTGAATGACATGTCTGTCTCAGGTCTGGCGGTGGGGCTGGACCCTCAGGGCTACGGGAACCCCGACTTCTGCTGGCTGTCCGTCCACGACACCCTCATCTGGAGCTTCGCAGGACCCATCTCTGTGGTCGTCCTGGTGAGTGCCTGCTCCAATGTCTCCTTGTACTTCTACTGTACAAGTAGATGCAACCTCAGCAAATATGTTCAAGTCAAGACTAAAAACCCATCTTTTCAATATTGCCTTTAAATTACTAAATAATTAAATTATGATTATATAATGATTAAAGCACTTTGAGCTGCAACGTTTGCAGGAAAAGCGCTATACAAATAAAAGTTATTATTATGATTAATATTAATATTATTATTATTATTATTATTATTACAAGTCAGCTTCTGCCTCTGGCCTTGTTTTAGCTACTTCGTTTGGCCTCTCTGAAGTGATGACAAGGATATACATATACAGTATATGCCATTTAGTTGATGCTTTTATCCAAAGCGACTTACATTGTATAACATCCAATGTAAGATTATACAAATACATACATATAATATATATATTATTATATATATTATATTAATTCTATATATAGAATTAATATAATATTAATTATATATATAGAATTTGTCAGTATATACAAAGGTTAGATAGATAGATAGATAGATAGATAGGTAAAATCAAAAATATCATAAGCATTATATACAGTAACATCAGTCCAGTATGATTTAACATCCCCCAGCCTGACTCTGATCACCCCAATACAGCCAGCCGGAGGAGGAGTCTGTCTTATTGCAGCAGACAGAAAATATCTCCATGTCAATGGCCATAATGTCTCTGTCTCTGTCTCTGTCTCTGTCTCTGTCTCTGTCTCTGTCTCTGTCTCTGTCTCTGTCTCTGTCTCTGTCTGT
>NC_137678.1:39932063-40012063 GCF_963989245.1 Nansenia antarctica
CCTACCTAAAACTAACCCATCCCCAACCTAAAACTAACCCATCCCCAACCTAAGACTAACCTGTCCCCTACCTAAAACTAACCTGTCCCCTACCTAAAACTAACCTATCCCCTACCTAAGACTAACCTATCCCCTACCTAAGACTAATCTATCCCCTACCTAAAACTAACCTATGCCCTATCTAAGACTAACCCATCCCCAACCTAAGACTAACCTGTCCCCTACCTAAAACTAACCTATCCCCTACCTAAGACTAACCTATCCCCTACCTAAGACTAATCTATCCCCTACCTAAAACTAACCTATGCCCTATCTAAGACTAACCCATCCCCAACCTAAAACTAACCTGTCTCCTACCTAAGACTAAGCCTATCCCCATCCCTATCACAGACTCATCCATTCCCAACCCCAAATGAACCTCTCCCTTTAACCCAAAACCGATTGGCTATAATCCCTTCTTGTCCTATGACCTATAGTGGATGGAGTGTCCAATCACGTGAAGCCTTACTGGCCTGCGACAGCGACGACAGCCAGTGACAGCGAGGAACTGGGCCCAGGGGAGAGGTTGAGGGTGGAGACCAAGGTGAACGTGGAGCTTCACCCCGAGAACAAGCTCAACCACGTTGGAGAGGCCCCCCAGGACAGAGAGACGGCCACCAAGGAGACCCCCGCCCAACCACCCCCCAGCCAACCCAACAGCAACAGCAACCACCACCCGGAGCAGAGGAAGGGTGAGAGAAACACTGTTCTATTCATTCATTTAAAGGGAGAGTTCACTCTTTTAGAAGAGTTGTACTTTATTCGTGACTTATCTGAGGTGTTGTTGGGTCTTAAGGTGATCTCCCCAATGGGATTTAAACACGGTCTGCACGAACCGACGACTCCTTAAAAAAAGAGTGAACTATCCCCTTTCATTATTTAACTCATACATTCATTTATTCATATATTCATTCATTTATAAATCTAAAAGCACCTGAAAAGGTTTCTTGAGATATGCCCATATTTAAAGATGTATTTAATGAAGTTCCAAAAAGTTTATTCACCCCCGTGGGGCAATTATTTTGGGCACGTAGTCAACATCAACAACAATTACAACATACCACAAATGACACACACACACACACACACACACAGAGACATGTTCTACCGTAGCAATAAAGTAGCATAACAAATGAATGCCCTAAAGGTCTCCCCCCCTCTCCACCCCACCCCACCCCTCCCTCCCTCCCTCCACCCCACCCCCTCCAGGTATCCTAAAGAACAAGATCAGCTACCCCCCCCCTCTGACGGACAAGAACATGAAGAACCGTCTGAGGGAGAAGCTGAGTGACTACAACCCCCCCACCATCTCCTCCTCCCTCAACAGCCCCTCCTCCCTCAACAGCCCCTCCTCCCTCAACAGCCCCGCCCCCCTCACCGTCCCCTCCAAGACCCCCTCTGTGTCCTCCAACGACGGCGTCCGCCCCGTCTCCGTGGGCAACAGCTCCGTCATCAAGCCCCCCCTGCAGCGACCGCCCATAGCGCCCCGCCCCGACCAGCTGCAGCTGCAGCAGAACGGGGGCGTGTCCATGAGTCTGAGGGCGGGCACCGTCAACGGCGGCAACGAATCGGACTCAGAGTGAGTGGCGTTCGTCGTCCCGATGATGTCGTGTCTGTCGTGCCTGTGTGTGGTGTTGCATGATACCTTAACAGAACTGTTTTTTGGACACTTCTGGTTCTGGAGAGCCGTAGTGAGTCCAGGTTTTTGATCCCGGCCTAGTGCCATCACACCTGATACCGATCCAATCAACTGGGCCCAGTTGTTGAAAATGTCTGATCTGGATTAGAATGATCCTGATTCTTTTGTTGCTATCCAGGATCAGATCGATGGCTGGCTGATTTCCCTCTATACGACTCAAAACCAGTCAGATACAGTAGATCTGATCCTGGATCGCAAAAGAATCAGGATCATTCTGCTCCAGATGAAACGTTTTGAACAACTGGGCCCTGATCTTCTGAGATGTTGATGAGTGGAATCAGGTTGTGTTCGTGCTGGGCTGGGATAAAAACCTGCCGTCGTCATGACGCTCTCCAGGACCAGGAAGTGAGGATCACTGCCTGAGTTAGTTTAGTGAATGAGTTGATGTGGTACGTTACGATTGCATTTAACTGACATGAGTTGAATAATAACACATCCGTTGACCATGGAGTCCACAGATGATGACATGCATGAGGAGTCAGTTAAGAAGGACAGGGTTCAGCAGGTCAGGCATGCCTTAGCTAACAGAGCATGCGCACAGAGTTTAATTGAATGTCCTCACCATCAAACATGGATGCTGCATGAGTCCTTATCTAACCCTGCATGTCTCCTTCCTCCCTCCTTCCCTCCCTCCCTCCCTCTCTCCTCCCCGTACAGCGGCAGTAATGAAACCTCAATCTGACCCAGCAGGAAAACCAGGAACAACACCTAGCCCGTGTGAGAGGAGGAGAGATAGAACTCTCACACGAGAGAGGGGGAAAAGAGAAGAGAGGAAAGAAAAGAGGAGATGGGGAGGAGAGGGGGGTGCCCCTGTGTGATGGAGGGAGGACAACAGGACCTCCCCAAGGCCCTGATCTCTCACCCCTCCATCCCTCCCTCCTCAGCTCCGATAGAGAGCAGTGTAACTGCAGACAAAATGCCTGCCGCTGGACTAAAGACAGACAAACTAAAGAAAAAGGACTAAACTAAAGA
Organism: Nansenia antarctica; assembly: GCF_963989245.1. Lineage (NCBI taxonomy): Eukaryota > Metazoa > Chordata > Actinopteri > Argentiniformes > Microstomatidae > Nansenia > Nansenia antarctica. The sequence goes on from NC_137678.1 coordinate 39,934,774, forward strand.
CAAGAAAAGGGAATGTGTCCACTAAACCAAGGGACGGGGGTCCGTCGGGACATTATGGAACCTCCTGTGCCAAAACCACTAGAGCGGGGGTGGAGAAAAGACTCCATCTCCCAGAATGCACTGTGAGCCCAGAACGAGTGACTTTTTCCCCCCTGGTTAAATCAGAGGCTCGAGCTGCAGCACAGACACAGCTATGGATGCATGACCACTGTGTGTGAATACGGCTCCTACAAAGGCACAAGGCAGAGGAAGAGGACTACAAATACCATGGTGCACTAGAGGGTCCTGCAAGAAATGGTTTCCAGTTCTGAGTGCTGGGGCCTCTCGCAGACACAAAGCTGTTTCGGTGAGGCTCTCAAAAGCCACTCTATTCCCTGTATAGAGCTCTGACCAATAGAAGTACGCTATACAGGGAATAAGGTGCCATTTGAGACACACCCTATGTAGTATGCTAGGTCCAGTGACCGCTAGTTCACTCAGAGACTCCCCAAGTGCCCTGTTCCTCCAATCTGTTTTTCAGAGAGGAACTCAAGCTTTTCTCTCCAAATGCTGTTAGAGTGTAATTAATTTGTAGATATTTCTAAAAAAAACAAAAAAATGATTATATTTTGTATTTCAATGGTGTCATGGATGAAAGACATAAAAGTACATATTTGTAAATTTGAAAAAGCAATTGCTTTTGTAAAAAAAGAAAGAAACAAAAAAAAGAATCCTAGAAATTCTGATTGTGGAGAAATCACATGCTGTGTCTTGTACGACTGATCAACGGTGGCCCGGATATTAAACCTGTGCCTTTGATCCAATGTGCCGACAATAAAGGCCTTATCATCCACACACACACACACACACATCCACACTCACACATCCACACACACACACACCCACGCACAGCCACACCCACACACATACACGCACACACACACACACACACACACACGCACGCACACACACACACGCACACACACACGCACAGCCACACCCACACCCCCACACACACACACACACACACACGCACACCCACACACCCACACACACAGACACCCACGCACAGCCACACCCACACACACACACACACACACACACACATACACACACACATAAACACACACACACCTCCAGAGCTCTCATAGCGCATAGCAGGGGCATGGAAAAACACACTCTGCTGCGTATGTCTCTAACAGTGGTAGAATTGTCCCTACACTACATTCTGGGGAGGCTGGTGAAGGTGACCATTACAATGAGCACGTCCTCCGATGTCTACCTCCACCAGCCTCCCCTGACGACATTACAAACTGTCTAATCCATCCAGAGGGACTCAATGGGGTGTAATATGTGTGAATAGACAGGGAATTCCCCTCTGATCCCCACTATTCAAGCACTATGAATTGCTAAACCTCCTTAATCTCAATGTCTGTGTACTTGTGTGCCACTGTAATTCAGTCCCATGTGTTCTGGTTACCAAAGTAGATAGATAGTAGAGAGTACCGTAATTGCATACTATCGGGCAACTTAATGTACAGTGTATCACTCACACACACACACACACACACACACACACACACACACACACACACACACACACCTAATGCCTATACGGTCCCACACCCTCTTTTCAGTGTTCTACTCTCTCTCATGTGATCAGCGCTGTTCACAATGTCCTTTTTGTATGATCAGAGACACTGGAATTGTTTTTGTAACATATGTATATTTATTTTTTATGGTTTTAAAAGACACTGGAAAAAATGATTGTGACTGTAAAAATTAAAGATGACACATGGAATTTTTAAATGTCTCCTCTCTGAATGATGATTCTGGTCATGAATAATAATTATCATAATAATAATAATAATACATCAAACTTATATATAGTGCTTTTCTAAGACCGAAAGACGTTTTACAAAAACAATTGAACGGCGCAGAATGTTATCCGTGAACGTCAACCATGAACATTAACCATGAACGTGTGAGGAAAAGGTGTAAGAAAAAACAATGGTTTCTAGGAGTGAGATAGACAGAGTGAATATAGTAGAACAGAGTACATAAATATATATATATATATATATATCTGTCTGTCTATCTGACTCCCTGTCTGTCTGTCTGTGTGTCTATATAGAAGAACAGAGGAGTGAAAGAATGAATGAACGAGAGAAGGGTTGCTGTGAATCGAAGCCAAATAATTTTACTCTCTTACACTTGTGTAATGTGACGTAACAATAAACATGAAACTTGAAACTTGAAAGAGTCCACAAAAATGGGGTTCTCCATATAAGGTAAGAGTGAGAGTACACTACTGTACGCTGTGTTACCCCGGTATTATCCCTGTCCAGCCCAGTGCCTGGCACAGTGTGAGGGCTAGGGTGATGGTCTCACTACCTGTTATACCTGTCTATCTGACTCCCTGTCTGTCTGTCTGCCAGTCTGACTCCCTGTCTGTCTATCAGTCAGTCAGTCTGATTCCCTGTCTGTCTGTCTGTCTGTCTGACTACCTGTTATGTCTGTCTGTCTGACTCCCTGTCTGTCTGTCTGACGACCTGTTATGTCTGTCTGTCTGTCTGTCTGTCTGTCTTACCTGTTATGCCTGTCTGTCCGTCTGACTACCTGTTATGCCTGTCTGTCTGTCTGACTCCCTGCCTGTCTGACAGTCTGTCTGACTCCCTGTCTGTCTGATTACCTGTTATGTCTGTCTGTCTGTCTGACTTACCTGTTATGCCTGTCTGTTTGTCTGACTCCCTGTCTGTCTGTCTGACTCCCTGTCTGTCTGTCTGTCTGTCTGACTACCTGTTATGTCTGTCTGTCTGTCTGTCTTCCCTTTTATGCCTGTCTGTCTGTCTGACTCCCTGTCTGACTCCCTGTCTGTCTGTCTGTCTGATTACCTGTTATGTCTGTCTGTCTGATTACCTGTTATGCCTGTCTGTCTGTCTGACTACCTGTTATGCCTGTCTGTCTGTCTGACTCCCTGTCTGTCTGTCTGTCTGTCTGTCTGACTACCTGTTATGCCTGTCTGTCTGTCTGTCTGACTCCCTTTCTGACTCCCTGTCTGACTACCTGTTATGCCTGTCTGTCTGTCTGACTCTGTCTGTCTGACTCTGTCTGTCTGTCTGTCTATCTGTTAGTCTGTCTGACTCCCTGTCTGTCTGACAAGTTGTCTGTCTGTCTGTCTGATTCCCTATCTGTCTGTCTGACTAGCTGTGTGTGTGTGTGTGTGTGTGTGTGTGTGTGTGTGTGTGTGTGTGTGTGTGTGTGTGTCTGAGTGGTCCTCTGTGGCTCAGTTGGTCGAGCGTGGTGCTAACAACGCTTAGGTTGTGGGTTCAATTCCCGCTGGGACCATATATACTGAAATGTTTGTACTCACTGCATACCAGGAGGGCCACACATGAAACAGAGGTACCCATACTGTACCCCCCCCCCCCCCCACAAACACACACACACACACACACTGACCCTCTTTCTCCTGAACTATCCCACTCCACACACACACACTGCCGTTTCCCAATTTTCCCACCCAACACCCCCCCTCTCCTCAATTATGCCACTCCACACACACATACACACACTCTCTCTCTCTCTCTCTCTCTCTCTCTCTCTCTCTCTCTCTCTCTTTCAAGTGCTCTCAGTACCAGGCTGAGAGAGAGAGGGATGATCAAAAGCTCTCACACACACCGTATTCATTATCATGATGAATCATGACGGAGGGGGGGGGGGGGGGGGGCAGGGAGCTGACAGTGTTGTGAGGGCATTACAGGGCAAAGGGAACGTAATGAAATAATACACTAAGTGCTAGGAGATGTTTTTATGACAGTGAATAGAGGAGTGTTCTCACAGAGAAATGTTGCCGTCCGTAGCCCAGAGACAGTGACCTCTGTCTTCTTCGGTAGTGTTATCGCTTTTAGATGACACTCAGCAGACGCCACGTGCTGTCAACGTTTGACGCCCCGCATTAACCTCATCCACAGTATATAGTAGCCCGCCTTAAAAGCCTTAAAAGCAGGGCAGCTTTTCTGACCCCTTCAGAACCTGCCTGCCAAGGTTCTGGAAAGCCTCAGACTTTATTGGGTTTCGGGGTCTCGGCACAAGGAGGAATTTCTCCTCACCATCCCCAGATGAGGCCCGTATACTCATGCATACTTACTTACCAACGGCTCTTCAAAGGCCCAATGAAAAATGAGCAGTCGAGGTGGAGCTTGTTCTGAAGCGGAGGGAGGGGAGAAACATGATGATTGTTGGAGACGGCGACAGCCCAGGTGGCGTTGAGGGATCGGGCAATGCTTGAGAGACACGGGTTGTGTCAGGTGGTTAAGATGTAAAACCTGGAAAACCCAACATGGGGACCAGCCCAGCCTACCCCAGACCAGACTAGTCTATCCTAGACCAGCCCAGACAAGGCCGGTCCATCCCAGACCAGACCAGCCTATCCCAGACCAGACCAGACCAATCTATCCTATCCCAGACCAGCCCTCCCATCCCTGGCCAGACCAGGCATAGTCTGAACACACACACACACTCGCACACACACTCGCACACACACACACACACACACACACACACACACACACACACACACACACACATTTGAATACTTTATTTGGTTCCACAAATTATATTATACAAACAGGGAATCAAATATTTCGGGGCTAAGCAGCACACACACACAGTCACACACACACACGCACACACACACACACACACACACACACACACACACACACACACAGTGCCTGCTAAGAAACCCACAAAGAAAAGATGGGATCTAACATATGTAAATGATAATCCCCCACATAACTCACACCAAAATGTCTGCCAACCATAATATTCTCATGCTGCGTTAGTGCGGCTCATTTCACCTCTGCTTTACCTCAGATGGGGAATTGTAGACTAAGATTAATAAAGCTAATGTTGAAGCCATTCGTCATTTCATAATCCCTGGTGTAACATGTCTAATATTAATCCAATGTTGTACTTTTTGTAAACTGTGAATTCACATTCACTCCCCGCTGAGGTGCCTTAGTGCCGTTTGTGTGACTCTCACTATAGATGAAGAATCATCATACAGTGTGTGCGTGTGTACGTGCCAGTGTGTGTGTATGTGCTAGTGTTTGTGTGTGTGTGTGTGTGTGTGTGTGTGTGTGTGTGTGTGTGTGTCTCTGTGTGCCAGTGTGCGTGCCAGTGTGCACTGAATGATGTAAACAGACATATTAGACGAGAGAAGATTGCCATGATCACCAGAGTCTATTCTAAATAGGCCTAAATAAAATGTAATAGATATTAAATAATTGAAAAGTGGTTTATTTATTTCCACTAAGTGGGATTCCATCCGTAGGGTCTGTTCCTACCCAGTAGCCCTGGAATCTTCTCTAGCTTGACGTGGAGAAGCTCTGTAGAGATGTGTTGCTATGACTCCCCAACCCTCGTGGGAGGTTATCAGAGGACAGGGCTCGTTGTAATGCATGGAATGGAACGAGGAATGGTCGGAAAAAAGAAAAGAAAACTCTAACACACGTGTTTGAAACCATTCCCTCATTCCATTCTATGCACTTCTACAATGAGCCCGTCCTCCGATTTCTACATCCACCAGCCTCCGCCTGCAAAGAGGGTTGACCCTCACCTCTCCTACCGCTGTCCCATCAGAGTCTCTCAGCCAGGCCGCGTCGCTTCAATAATTCAGCCCTTGATCCTAATGATCAAAACGTTCCTTGAGCGCCATCTACTGGTGTTGCCTTGGAACTGTGGTAGGCTAGTAGAAATAGATCATCAAAATTGTTTCGAAGACACAGGGGCGTGGGACACTTCAAGTGAACATAGACATGCAATACATATCTCTAGTTCTTCATATCTCAAGTTCATATCTCTAGTTCTAATGTATAGGCTTTATTTGCCTTCACTATACCTAACTATGTTCTTTAAGTCATAAATGTGCAATGCATTCTTATTTGACATATTTATAGTGCAATAAAGTCCTCTACATTAGCCTATTTACACAAACCTCTCAAGAGGGTCAGGCTGTCATAGCAACGCATCTCTACAGAGCTTCTCCACAGCATGTGTCAAGCTAGAGAAGATGCCAGGGTTAATGGGTAGGAAAAGACCCTAAAGGAATCCCACTTAGTGGAAATATATAAACCACTTTTCAATTATTTAATGCCGTGAGCGTTATCTATTAAATTTAATTGAACGCAAATTGACTCTGGTGACCCTGGCAATCTTCTTTCGTCTAATATGTCTGTTTACATCATTAAGCAGGGTGCACACTGGCACATACACACACACACACACACACACACATACACACACACACGCACACACATACACACACACACACACACACTGGTGGGTATATAAAAACACTCACACACACACACACACACACTTGTGCGTATATAAAAATACACACACACACACTGGCACATACACACACGCACGCACACACACACACACACACACACACACACACACACACACACTGGCACATACACACACACACACACACACACTGGCACAGACACAGACACACACACACACACAAACAACCTCCTCCATAGCTGATCTATAATTAATTCAGAGTGTGAGGATGGTTGCGTAAGAAAATGTTGTGCAGTGCTCTAGAAAAAGCTGGTTTGGGATGAAGGGGTATCTTATTAATGACTCTGCCCTACGTGGAGGGAGGATTTAGGACCAGCGCAGCACCGCGGCTCTGATCAGGGGCATCTGTAGAGAATCACACACTAGAAGAGAACAAGGTTGTTGTTAGGCCAGAAACACAGGGATGAGAATCTCTTCTAAAACCCTGCTTCTACAACCACTGAGAGCCCTCACATGGAAAAGGAGATTTATTTTAGATAACAATATATTATGCTTTGTCATTCATGATACAGTATTGCACTGTTCAATGAAACTGTATTAGTTAAAGGTCTAATGATGATCTTCATCATTGGATTAGAAAAAAAAAACTATTCTCAGTCCATTTACGTAATTCACCTATAAGTACACGTCTTTAAGCGGATAGGCAAGGTGATATAAATCTAGGATAATCCCTGATCTGCTGTAGTGTAGTCTAATACTGTATGACTTTATACATGAACATTATGGGATAGAGTTGTGTTGTACCAGGAGGACTTTGGCTCGTCATAAAAGTGAAATGTCAAAGAGATGCTTCTGGGTGTTTTATGGGTTCATGTTTATTGACAGCATCACCTAGTGGTGAACTCCTCACACACACACACACACACACACACACACACACACACACACACACACACACACACACACACACACACACACACACACACACGCACACACACTCACAGCAAACAGGTGGCATGGGAATACTTTCTTATGCAATTTTTCACCCTGTCCCTGCCCAAAATGAAGCGTTATCCCCCTAATAAACACATTGTAGTTCTGAAAGGATTAGATAGGACATCATTGTCATGAATGGAATGAGGAATGGTATCAAACACATGCAGTATCAAACAATATGGTATCAAACATGTGTGTTTGATACCATTCCTCATTCTATCCTATGCATTACAATGACCCCGTCCTCCAATGTCTACCTCCAGCAGCCTCCCCTGGTAGAGGGAATAAAGTGGCTCCTCCCTATACTTCCTGGGTAAAGGCATCTTCAGTCATGGTCAATTGAGAGATTCGATTCTGGGTTCAAAGGTGACTTCCTATGAGGGTGAGGGGGTCAAGGTTGATTACTGGACTGAGCAACACACTTGTCATCTCAAACCAGTTGAATCATAATGCTGTGATATGAATGGATTACGAGTCTCAGGAGTGTCATCATTGGCCTGGTTTCATCCATGATTTCATCCATTGATCCATACTGTTGTGTCATGAGGATTAAAAGGGTCAAAGTTCACTTGATTGAGCCAATTCCTGTAGAGTTTAGGTTCAAAGGTCATTGACGAGAGATGACCAACAGCTGGAGCTTTAGGGGTTTGGACCAACAAGGATAATCTGCGGTGGCGGAGAACAGACCATAATGAATGGAAAATATGTTTATGACTTAAGCAATTGCTTTGTTACATAAGGACAACTTGCTGATAAAGCCTAATGTATCGGAATTCATCACCGTTTGAAATTGCTTCCGAGGCTACATGATGGAAATGTGGATCTTCTCACTCAAAAAGAAGGAAAACATGCAAAGGTTTGTATTTCTAAACACCCCAGTGCAGTCTGTGATGTTTGACTTGATGATGGTTAAGCATTAATTTATGGTCCTATAATAAGATAGTTCTTGTGAAAAAATAAACTTGCAAGCCAGATCTCCAATGTTCCAATGATTTCCCATGTGTGCATGTCTAGTCTAATAAATGAATGGGCCATGGTAGGAATACATCGGAATGGATCAGACAGGTCTTCTTAGAGGAGTCTTAAAAACAAAGCAAATCTGTCTGGAAGGGGAACCGTCCTAACTCCAGCGTCATTTGCGGCCCCTTTAAGGAAGGAGTCGCTGACATTGACGAGATTTCCTGGTGTGTCTTGTGTGTGTGTGTGTGAGCTATGAAATCAACAAGAGACTGGAAACGGGAGACAGTCTATTCTCTCTAGGAGGGGGGGGGGGGGGTTACTACTGGCATTTCTACAAAAACCAATCAAGGCAGCGGGGGATAAAGCGTTGCTCTGGTCCACAATAGAGGGGATTGCGATGGAGCGGCTCAGTGAGCGGCTTGGAACGCGAGGGGGAGAGGACCGTTAGATATTCTCGCCAATTTGCGGACAGACAGACAGCAGGTGTATAAAAGGGATTTAATCAAAGGCAATCTCTGTGTTCATGAAACTTTGCTACGATTTACGAGCTGGGTAAGAAACTTTACGATTGTTATTAGACCTGTCTGTCGGTGGTGAAATGAAGCTTTGGAGGGTTAAAATCGTCTGATCGCTGAGTTGTGTCATGCATTACTTGGATTAGGAGTCTCTCCAACGGAGCTGTGTCGTATGTTTATTTCTGTGATACAGTAAACATATTTTCTCTCTGCATGTCTTGATGAGGCAATAAGTAAGGCGTTGAAAACACGATAGGCCCATGTCTATGATTGCTCCGTGGATCGGAGCAGCTTCCAGAATGAATCGCTCGAAGGCAGCAGAAAGACTTGTTACATTGTCACAGCCGACACCTACTGTTGCTCCCGCTGAGTTCCGAAGTCGGACGTCGTCTTGGTCGTTTCTCTGGAGCTCTGTGATGTTATTATAACCACTGTGATGTTATGTTGTATTATTTATTCACTGTGTTTATAAACTGAAAGTTGGATGCAAATCGGTAGGCTAGAGGGATCAGCATGCCACCATTAGTTGGTGTGGTGTTAGTATGAGCAGTATTATTATTATTATTATTATTATTATTATTATTATTATTATTATTATTACCAATAAAATAATAATACTGCTCATACTAACACCACACCATCTAATGGTGACATGCTGATTCCTCTAGCCTACCGATTTGCAAACAACTTTCAGTTCCCGATGTAGCCTATAATAATAATAATAATAATAATAATAATAATAATAATAATAATAATAATAATAGGCTACATCGGCAACTGGTGGGGCTACATGTTTACGCTTTTTAGCTGTTTGTTTGCTATAGTTGTATGTGTTTACTGCGAAGCTGATGACTCTCCCTCGCTGTCGTGATGATGACTAGTGCATCGCTTGAATGATGAATAGAAGAGAGGCTTAGGTCAGGGCTGATTTACAGTTAGATAGACTAAAGTAATCAGACCTATATTCTGGACCACATCAATCACTGCAGAGTCGTTTCCCTGTTATTGTATTACGCAACTGTCATAGTGAATGAAATGGGTCTACTCTGTTTTACTTGGCCAGCGGCCTTGATCATGAATAGGCACGCATACAAGTAGCCTAATCCATTTAACAGCTGTTTAAGTTTGATGTGCCTCTCTCTGAATGAATGAATGGTCTTTATTGTCATTGATATAGTACAGGTACCATACAACGACATTTGGGAGGGGGGGCTCCCCTGGTGCTAGGAAAAAAAAAGAAGGGAAAAGAGCTGGTTTACATAAATAAAGGCTATATACACTATCCACTATACTATACTATATAAATAAAACACTGTGCTGTACTCTATGCTATGCTATACATATCCTAACATTTCCTATATCTGAACCTTATGTACCCGAGGGTTGCACTGCTTGTAAGGCGTCCATCAGAGCAGATGTCATCTTGGACATCTTGGATCTTAAGTGAGACTCGCAGATGAATTGGGGTTTCAAGAACATGAAGGTAGAGAAGTCCACATACAATTGAAGCACTTGTGGCTGTGTGAATGCTGTGACTTTGGCAGCTATGCTGGGTGGGTTGGTGGGTGGGTGATTTTCAGATGAAACCAGTGGGGGAGACTTGCGAATACGTCTCTACAGGTGGGTGTGTGAGCTGGTGTGAATGTCTGTTTATCGGCATTCAAGTCTTTCTCGGCAAACACCGTGACCTCACCGTGTCAGGTGAACCATCTCATGCCGTTAGACACACCGGATGTTGGTGGAAAGACTAGACTTTCAGGTTCAGGGCAGGCATTTGGGGACTCTCTGTTTCAGATGCTGTCTCCTGATGATTTGTTTCTAATGTAGGCCTAAGTTTCTGTTTTCCCCTGGACTAAGTGTTACTAACGTCAACCAATCCATGACTTTCCGTCCCGGGCTGGGGAATGTTGATCTGGGTCAGTGCTCTATCAGAGTCATTGAGGAGTATGGTGTGTGTTGGAGTGGAGCCAAGCCCCTCTCTCTCGCTCGCCAGTTGAACACCAGTACATTTTCTCTCTCTCGCTCTCTCTCTCTCTTTCTCTCCCCCTTTCTCGCCCCCTCTCCCCCTTTCTCACCCCAGTTGTACACTACAGCAGTATGTGGTGGGTGTGCGTGTGTCTCTCTCTCTCTCTCTCTCTCTCTCTCTCTCTCTCTCTCAGGCCCCAGCTTGTGTACAGCTGATTGAGATAAAAGGTGGGGTGGGGATCTCATTGAAGTGAGACGCCGTGCTCATGGCTGCCATGGAGATGGCTCTCGTAGATTACGGACGTTGTCACGGCTGCAGTGGGCGTCCATGGCCCTGAATATTTATGAGTGAAGTGTGTGTGTGTGTGTGTGTGTGTGTGTGTGTGTGTGTGTGTGTGTGTGTGTGTGTGTGTGTGTTGGACAGGAATATTGGCATATTGGCCAGCAATTCCCACGGACTGAACAAGGGCCCCCCTGTCTGTAACCAATAAGAATGTTGAATATAAGTCCTCCTCTTAAAGTCTGTCATCTAATAAGCTCCTGGCTGTTATTCCCACAGAGCCTACTTGTATTCATCCAACTCCTGTAACACACACACACACACACACACACACACACACACACACACACACAGGTCTGTTGGTGGGGTCATTAGCATCGTAGCAGGGGGCTTACTACTGACATTGAGGTGGGGGTAGGTTACAGCAGGAGACTTATGAGGAGACAGGCGAGGACACAGAGCTTAACACTAGGACCGCGGCGGATCGCGACCTTATTCAATCGCGATGAGGTGTGATTCAGCACTATGATAGTTTAACATAGAGAAGAGTGTACTGACGCACAAAGATCGCTGGAGGGCGATGTCACACAAGGCCGTCTGCCAGGCTCCGACGCCTTTTCCCAGAATGCATTTCGCACCGGCAAGCAGAAGGCGTTTTGAATCCTCCATTTTTTTTTCAAAAAAAAAATGCTGTGATTTTGCCTTTACAAGTGTTACCATGTCATTTTATGAAGTTTTAATATGTTTTCAGGTGAGAAAGTACCAATATATATTCCCAAAATGTGTCCAGCTTATCAAAATAACCCGTATATCTCCTCTGACGATTTTCGTCGTCGAATTCGCTAGCATGCGTTCGTAAATTCGCCCTGGAAATCTGGTTAGCACCCATGGAATGCCTCTTGTCCAATCAAATTACCTGGTCCCTTTATGACGTTGAACCCGGTGTGCGCTCCGGCGCTCTCATAGCGAATTTACGAACGCACCCTGCGGTTTCACTTTCAAGATCTAATTTTTTTGCATTGGAAAACACTTACAGAGTGAACTGTCATAATGAAAACATGACAAAGCCATTTGACTATCTTGTTCATAAACAATGGTGTCAGGACTTTTCATTTTGATGACACTGACAACTGTTGTGCAAATGTTAATAGTGATGTGAGAAATGCACCAAAGCGACTGAGAAAACTGTATTATACACAACAGTGTTGTGTTGTGTATATGTGAGTGAGACTGTGGTCTACAATGATATACAGAAAAAACATTATATACAATATTATACATATATTTTTGTTGTCAGGACTTGTTTAGTTATTGTCATTTCGCAGAGTCACCTCAATAAAGCAAATGAACAAATGGAACATTTGCGAACAGTTCTGTAACAAAACGCTGTTACTTTTCCTCACACATGTGTAAGTGGAAATCCTTGGCCTTTCCTGTGGTCCTCGCAAATAAACCAGAATAACTCGTTTCTAAAGTCAGTTCCATTCACTTGATATAATGGTTGAAGCATGGGGGATGGTAATCTAAATTCAAAGGATCTAAAACAATTGTGGCTTGTTTTTCCAATGAAGCCAACAAGGTCTTTGAATTTAGCCCTGCCATGACTAATCTCAAGTATATTGCAGGCAATAGACCTCCATTTATCCCTATACTTGTAGGGCAACTTAGAAACAATAAGCCTGAGGTTTGATGGGCTATCAAGCTCTTCCAGATAGTGCAAGTCTTGCATGGCATTGTTGCATCCTCTCAAATACAGTGCATAGGCCTGTAGTGACTTTCCATCTTCAGCCTTTATGCTTGGCCAGTTCAAGGCTTTATTTATATATATAATAACGTATGCATGTATGTAACGAGACTGCGGGAGTTTTCATTACTAACGAATGAAAGTTGATTATCATTATTAAAAAATAACTGTAATATATATTGCAATGTTGTCCCTTTCACACATAGTTCCAAGTAATTTCCTTGGAATCCCAAGCTGTGTTGACCAGGTATCGAGACACAACAGCAGGGGAGGGGTGGGGGAAGGGAGGGGAGGGAGGGGTTACATCACCCTCTGTAGAACATCTTCTATCTAATCGGCGCACTGTGCTAAAATGCAATGCAAACAAAACAACACAGGACAGACAGCAGTGCAGTGATGCGTTTTATATTATATTCTTTGAACAACAGAACGGGACAGGCGCCAGAAACTGCCATAATATACCATACATATATCTGCCATATATCGTACCTCCGTTTTATATTGAGAAATATGATGATAAATACATATAGGGCGGAGGTATGCTATGTGGTGTGTGGCTAGATATTTTCATGTAGCACTGTGACTGCGGGGGAACCCGATGTCTTTGTTCATTGATCGGAAACGATCGAGAGCCAGCCATCAACCCTCCCCCCATCAAGCGCATGTCTTATTGAGTCAACACGAGTTGACTCGCTGGAACGAGACAGACTGATACACACCACACCTCTGCCATATCATACATCGGTCCCACATGTATTTATTTACCATCATATTTTTCAATATAAAACGGTATGATATGGCAGATATATATGGTAGCCTACATTGCAGTCGTCCCGCAGTTCTAGTAGATCGCCGACATCATGTTATTTGATGTACATTTCACGGCAAGATAATTCCGATTTGTGGCAAACACCCAACAATTGTTCGTTCACTAAACATTATAACATGAACACAGTTATAGCACCAGTTCCTAGCACCTAGTTTCCTAGCACCAGGGGAGCCCCCCCTCCCAAATTTCGTTGTTTGGTACCTGTACTATATCAATGACAAATAAAGACCATTCATTCATTCATTCATTCAAACAATGACAGTTACAGTCTCGCTCAAACTGTAGCGAGATTAGGAGACTACTAATTGAGAAAAAGAAAAGAAAATACATGAAAGAAAGGAGAGAAAGAGTACAGAATGATAAATCCGCTAATGTGTGTAATGAAAAGTGTGACAATGTTGAAAGACATGATGTCATAATCAAAATATAAAACCTGGTTGGATAAAATAAGATTCTGTTGTGATTGTGTTGACATTGTTGTGATGTCAAAAGAGATCTTGGTTATGTAATGTGTAAAGTGGAGAGGAGATTGATCGGAACTGCGGGAGTTTTCATTACTAACGAATGATGGTTGATTATTATTATACAAAAATAATAGTAATAAATATTGCAATATTGTGTTATCATAGTTATGAGCTTCACAGTGATAACGTCTGTTTATTTGTCGTGAACTTCACGCCGGCCGTGCCCGTAACATCAGCAGACAATCGACTGCTGTAAGCTTGTAAGCGTTGAAACCTGCTTGGCAGCTTTGAAACCCGCTTGGCAGCTTTGAAACCCGCTTGGCTCGCTCATGAATTGGCAGCTATTGTTTGCTAATGGGAAACGATCAATAAGATTACCCTCCCCCGTGTATCAACCATCAAGTGATTGTAACTCACTTTAGAAACTAGTTCTTAGCCTACACGTTTCTTTGTCAAATACATGCTCTGCATGTTTCTCTAAAATGCATAAAGTTCCTATAAGCAGAGAAGTGGGGAAATTATTAGAGCAATCTGATGAAGCTTGAGTCAGCTGAGAACGAACTATGGAACAGATTAAATGCTATATATGGAGAGGAGATTGATTGAGACTGCGGGAGCTTTACTAATGAATGAAAGTTGATTATCATTATTAAAAAAGAATAGTAATAAATATTGCAATATTGTGTTATCATAGTTATGAGCTTCACACAGTCTGTTTATTTGTCGTGAACTTCACGCCGGCCCTAACATCAGCAGACACATGAACACAGTGAGGATTCAAACCAACAAAAATAATTAATACACATCATTTCATTTATAATGTGCAGTAAACAAACAAAATAATGTATACTCTCTGCAATTGGCTACTATACAATGGTGCCAAAATCAACTATCCAAATATGAATCTGCGTATATCTATGTACAACCTTGATTGAACCAAGATTCATAGACAGATTGTCCCTTTTGCATATCATCATAATAGGCATTCGTGTCATCATGTTCTTTACACATTACATAACCAAGATTTATTTTGCAATCACAACAATGTCAACACAATCACAACAGAATCTTATTTAATCCAATCAGGTTGTATATATAATCTATATATATAATCTATATATTGGTTTCAATATACCTCCATAGCAGTCTACAGTCTAATTTAGCTATATATATAATTACATTATGAGAACATCAGTATTTTTACGCCTTTGGTTGTATTGTCTGAACGAACATTGATTGGGAGACATACTGTACAGTTTATCATTTTCATAACTGTCTGCACATATACATATCTTATTTTGATTGTTATTGTAGCCTATATATAAACACAAATATCAGTCTTATGCACTGTGTCTCATTCAGCACTGAAGCCTGAATTTGAGCACAGTGTGTGCCCCCTTGCTACCTCTGCTGATATAAAAGAGAATTGCAGGCTTGGAGAAATAGATGGCAGCCACAAGTACACAGACACACACAGAAATACTGCTAAAACGCTTTATACTAACTCGATTTTGAAAATGTAAAAATGCTGGGTGGTAGAACGCACATATCTAGGAAAAGTCATGAAAGGAGGGTCCTGAAATGTGATCGAGTGCAAAGGTAGAATTTTTTTTGTACTCACTGGTGCTGTTTAACACCTCACGGCTGTTCTAGTGTTAACAGAGGACGCCCACCCCTCCCCCTGTGTGAGGCCTACCTGAGATTCACTAGTTAGAAAACAACAAAGCAACCTCAACTGGCCTACGGGTTAGGGTTTGATAGGGTCAGTGTGTGTGTGTGTGTGGGGGGGGTGTGCGCGAGTGTGTGTGTGTGTTTTCTGCTGTATAGGAGGTCATTAGAACCCTACAGATGCTCTCTCAATGGTGGGTTTCTATTTGCTACATCTTCAATGGAGTGTGAACGAGGGCTTTCAGGTAGCCGAGGCGTGCGTGTGCGTGTGTGTGTGTGTGTGTGTGTGTGTGTGTGTTTACCGCTGAATGAATGGCAGAGAGGTGTGGGTTGTTGATGAGAGAGAGAGAGAGAGAGAGAGAGAGAGAGAGAGAGAGAGAGATGAGAGAGAGAGAGAGAGAGAGAGAGAGAGAGAGAGAGAGAGAGAGAGAGAGAGAGAGAGAGAGAGAGAGAGAGAGAGAGAGAGAGAGAGAGAGAGAGAGAGAGAGAGAGAGAGAGAGAGAGAGAGAGAGAGAGAGAGAGAGAGAGAGAGAGAGAGAGAGGAGAGAGAGAGAGAGAGAGAGAGAGAGAGAGAGAGAGAGAGAGAGGAGAGAGAGAGAGAGAGAGAGAGAGAGAGAGAGAGAGAGAGAGAGAGAGAGAGAGAGAGAGAGAGAGAGAGAGAGAGAGAGAGAGAGAGATTGAACAACTCTCCTCACCTCCTAATGGATCACATTTGTGACCCCCCCCCCCCCCATTCTACTGTCCCTCTGTACCTGCTCACACACTTTACTTTTGGACATTTTTGACATTTAGCCTTTATCCAAAGCGACTTACATTGAGGGTACATTGGTCTAAAGTAACAAGTTAAGTGGCTCATCTGTACGTCATCATAACCAAACCTCTACACTAGGACCAGGTGACCAATGCTTAGAAAAAGGAAGGATTGTTATTATTATTATTATAAAAATAGATATATTAACAGTAGAGGAACTGTACTGAAGTGAACGTGGGAGTCCACCGAGAGCTGCGGTATGAAAACTGTAGTAAGCTACAGAGGAGAGCTGTTATCATGCTAGATCTGTCTTGTGTGAACTAGGCTAGCATGTACCCTTCGAGTTTCCGCTGGCTTTTTCCACCTCCATTTGGGTGAGGTGTGTGTGTAAGTGTGCGTGCATCTAAGTGTGTGCACAGGCTGTGTGCGTGTGTCGGCGTGTGTGTGTGTGTGTGTGTGTGTGTGGGGGTATGTTTCCATGCGGGCCTGCGGGCTGCTCCTTGTGTCCGCAGCTTAACCCTGAGGAGTGAGAAGAGCTGTGGAGGAGAGCTGTGTAATCTGAGGCTTACCCTGAGGAGAGTGGAACTTAATCCGTCCACAAATGTCAAATCACATCATATCATGTCAGGCTGGCCCAAAACACCACAACATTCAAGATTCTACTTTTTATTGTTATTGAACAGAGCACAAGTACTGAGACAACAAAATGGACTGCACTTATATAGCAAACGGACTGCACTTATATAGCGCCTGTATCCAAAGCGCTTTACAACGGCCTCTCATTCACCCATTCACACACCAATGGCGGCAAGGCTACCATGCAAGGCGCCGGCCCGCTCACTGGGAGCAATTTGGGGTTCAGTGTCTTGCCCAAGGACACTTCGACACGTGGCCAGCCGGGGCTCGAACCGCCGATCTGCCAACCTTGCGATCATTAGATGGGGGCTCTACCTCCTGCGCCACAGCCGCCCCCAAAATGGAGTTTGTGCACACGCCTCCCCCCTCAGAGCCCCTAGAGCAGTTAGGGGGTCAAGTGCCTTGCTCAAGGGCACAACGGCAGTGGTGGGCACCGTTGATATGATGCCAGCAACCCTCCAGTTACCAGCTCACACCCTCCTGGGTTGGGGATCGAACCAGCGACCTACCAATGGCTGGCCGGCCTCTCTAACTCCTAGACTACCTGCCGCCCTTGAGTCAAGTGGCCACTCTCTGGTTGGTTTGGCACTGATCTGGAAACAAGTAAGCCCTCGAAAAACAATGCAGAACAATTGAACAAACAAAACAAACCCATAGACAGCGGCAGCCACTTGTATTGTGATAGACAATTCTAGGCCTAGGTCAAATGCTTTGATATCGCCTGTGATATGGCATGTTTGTTGAAGTGGAGTGCTTCTGTTGGTTGGTTTGTTCTGAACGGGTGAAGTAGCATCACATTGTCTGCACTCAAAGTGAAATTGAGATTGTTTTTGTTGCTTCTATCTCTGCGTTCGTGAGTTGAAGTACCATGATCCTGTGTCAGGAGGGTCATTAGTACCATAGGGGAAGCACTTCTGATGGTGCACTTTTAAAGTTGTAGTGGGATTCATCATTTTATCATAAATATGGATGTGTGTGTGTGTGTGTGTGTGTGTGTGTGTGTGTGAGAGTTCCTTTCGATTTCCTATGCAGTAGATACGACCGTGGCTGATGAGTCAACCACTGATACATGTCTCTCTCTGTCTCTCTGTCATTAGCCTGAGTCAGACAGACACTAACCACCATCATTAATGTTTATAGTCTCCCATTTGTGTCACACCGCCTCTCAGTGGGCAGGAAGTGAACCCTTCTATTCAGTTAGCCCTGGGCTGCGTTAACGACCTGTATGTCCTCTGACCCGGCTCTGTTTGTCCCCCGCAGGGTTGCCGTACACCATGTTAAGGTAAAACCGAAGCGAGGGGTGTCGACCATGCGCAAGCGCTTGGACAAGATCCGGTTCAGAGGTCAGAAGCGAGATGACTTCCTGGATCTGGCCGAGTCTCCCAACGGCTCCGACAACGAAGGTGGTGACGACACGCCGCCCCTGAAACCCCGGGCCTCCCTGCTCAGAGACACGGACGAGCTGCCTGACCCCGTAAGTCACTTATGGGGTGTGTGTGTGTATGTGTGTGTGTGGGGGGGTGTTTGTGTGTGTGTGTGGGGGGGTGAAGCCCCGGGTCTCGCTCAGAGGCACGGAGGAGCTAGAGGACCTCATAATTCACTTAGAATGCTGTGTCTCTCTCTCTGTGTGTGTCTGTGTGTGTCTGTGTGTGCCTGTGAGTGCCTGTGTGTGTCTGTGTGTGTCTGTATGTGTGTTTGTGTGTGTGTGTGCGCAAGTGAGTGCCTGTCTGTCTGTGTGTGTGTGTGTCACTCTTCTTGATCAGTTACGTTTTTTCCCCAAAGGTTTTACCGTGCTTATTCCCTGTTTGATGTTCCACCACAAAGCCTTGACTGGCACACACACACACACACACACACACACACACACACACACACACACACACACACTTCTGTGTTGTTTAATTCTCCTGCATCATGTATACATTCTGCTGAGAGAAGGGTTTTGACCTCAGGTTGACTTTCACAGCACACGCACACGCACACGCACACACACACACACACACACGCACACACACACACACATCTGTGTTGTTTTGTTGTCTCATGTTCTGCTGAGATCTGTGTCCACATGTTGACAAAGGCAGAGTCCTCGTTTAGTGTTCAGCCAGGGGTTGCCTGCCGCGCTGGTTAATGAGGCTGATTACGTGTCCTCAGAGAGAGATGTACAGACTTTAATATCTGAGACTGAACAGCATGTTGTATGTGTACTGCTCCTGTTTACTCTGCTCATATTAACATTGATTTGACTCCGGGGGGGGGGGGAGATGAAAAGATGAAAGGGTTAAGCAGAGAAGCACTCCTACTGTGTTCAGTGTGCTAACGCCTTCTCTGAAGACGCCCTGAGACAGACGGACTGTGTGTATGTGTATATACTGTACATACACACTTACACAGATGCCAAGGTTTCTCAGTCTCTCATCCCTGTTTACCATATTAAGATCTCATTATAAGTGATGATATCTGACTGTTGTGTAATTATCTTGTCTCTAGGGGAAGTGAAGCCAGTGTGGTAATCCTGTTGTCGTTCGTCAGGCTCTGTGTATTTTGAACGGTAGCTTGCCGCCCTGATAAAAAAAAACACCAGTCCATTAGTCATTGGGACGTGAACGGAGGCCTTCTCCTCACACGTCCTCTTTCCTCTGCTGATTCTCCGGTTTATGCAAACGTGTTTGTATGTGCCTGAGTGTGTGTGTGTGTGTGTGTGTGTGTCAGAGAGTTTGTCGAAGGTTGTCCACCTTCCCTGGTCCAGTCAAGGAGTGGGCAGCAGCTTAGTGAGAGGTCACAGCAGGGGAGACCTAAGGGAGAACACACACACACACACACACACACACACACACACACACACACACACTCTCTCTCCCACACATACGCCGTGTTCTCTATCTCAGAGCACCAGGGGAGGGAGGCAGTAGCGATCAGAGAGACAGGCCGAACCTGGGGCTGGACTGAGGACAGTTCACTCAACCTGAATTCACAATACAGGACCAAACCGAGCCAAACCGTGCCGACCTGTACTGGGAGGGCCTTGGTTAGCCATCCACCATAGTTACTGCAACAACGATGGAAAGGACATTGTGAAAGGAAGTGATCTGACGGTGTGTTCTCACTAGAACATTTGCTTCACTTGGAATCAGAGTTTAGGAGAAAATGTGCTTTGCTCTGCGTCGTTTGGAGCTGTGAGAACGCACATTCGAAGCCACTCCCGGAGCAAACAACCGACGGATGCTCCGCTTGAAAAGGGTGGTTTCGCTCCGGTTAGAAACGACGCATCGAGGCTGTCCATAGGAAAACAACAGCGCATGCGTGTTGCTCTGGATAAGAGCAGGACGAACGGGCAATTTTCAATTTTTCGGACCAATCAACTACCACGTCTGTTGCTTCGATTGCGTATGTTACTTCGTTTACATAAAGGGCTGTGAGAATGCAAATCAGAGAAATAATTTATGCAACAATGTTGCAAACTCATCCACTTGCTCCGGGTCCTGATTCAGACTTTCATGTGAGAACATGACCTGAATGGACACAGAATGGTTGCAGGGGTCAGCCCCTGTCGTGTGTAAAGCCCACTGCAGTCTGGGACACATTAATCCCCGCAGCAGACTGAATCTAGGCCCACTGGTTATTATGATAAAGCTTACTGGGACCAGTGCCAGACAGACCGGGTCATCTCCAGACCTCCCAGCGCCGCCGTCCGTTGGTCGTGTTTACCGTTTCACGTTAAAGGTCAAGCGTGTTGTTGTTTTTATGCGACGTTGCTGTCCTCTTTGGTCACTGAAAGTCTTGAAACAGTAAACATGCTCTGTTTCCTAACGGAGGCAAATGTGTGCCTAATATTTTTAAACGAACGAAATGTAAAATAGATGTTTTTAAGGGTCAAGAGGTCGAGAGTCGCTGCCAGTTCTTATTCCTTGTCATTCTCATTCATCATAATAATAATAATAATAATAATAATAATAACTTCGATTTCTATAGCGCCTTTCAAAAACCCAAGGACGCTTTACAATTCTAAAGGGGAATGGTCAGACAGACAAAACAGAAAACAAACAAAGCAAAACAGAAACAGTGACTAGGGGCCAAAGGCCTTGGTCAACAGATGGGTTTTAAGGGCTGATTTGAAGGAGTCCAGGGTGGGGGCGTTGCGGATCACTATGGGGAGAGAGTTCCAGAGGGTAGGTGCGGCCACTCTGAAGGCTCTGTCCCCAAAGGTCCGTAGTTTGGTGTGAGGGGTGGACAGCAGGCCCATGTCTGCGGACCGCAGGTTCCGGGAAGGGGTATGTTGGGAGTTAGGTACTGGGGGGGGGCAGGCGTGGAGGGATTTGTAGGTGAGGAGGAGGATTTTGGAGGATCATGGCTATTAAGCACTACTTTTAAACCTCATGTTTATATTCTGGACTTTTTTTTATGTTTAATAATCGTTTCAAGTTAATCTTCAAGTGAACTCCAAAAGTAAAACTATCTACAGTAGAGTTCACATTAGTCTATGTTAAAAGTTGCTCCAGATGACCCCAGAGGGAATATTGCTTCATAGTGTCTCCCTATGTTCTAGTGTTTGTCCGTCCGTCTGGGTCAGAGGGGAAGATCAGAGTTATGACAGTGTTGTTGTTGGATGAGAGACGCATGTTTTTGTTCAGCTAAAGGCGATCTTCTGCCATAGACTTAAGACGCCATCACTTCAGGCGACATCTTGACTTGTCCCTCCTAAAGACCTCTAAAGACACCCCCCCCCACTAACCCCTTTGTACAGTTCCTCTATAAGGTCATGTTCTCACATGAAAGTCTGAATCATGGCCCGGAGCAAGTGGATGAGATTGCAACATTGTTGCATAAATTATTTCTCTGATTTGCGTTCTCACAGACCTTTATGTAAATGAAGTAACATACGCAAATGAAACAGACGTGGTAGTTGATTGGTCAGAAATGTTTTAAAATTGCCCGTTCGTCCCGCTCTTATCCAGATCAACACGCAAGTGAAGCAAATGTTCTAGTGAGAACACACCCTAAAACAGTCCTTCCTTTTTCTAGCATTGTGCCTGCCGGTGGCACCTGGGCTGGGCCTAGCATAGGCTTTTGCTTATGATGACTCACGTATAGATGTATTCACTTACTTTAGACAAATGTACTTTGTAAGTTGTAAGTCGATTTGTTTAAAAGCGTCTGCTAACATTTAAACAACGTTTGCGGCACTGAGCCTTAGAAGACGCCAAACTCGACACATGTCAGGGGGGCGGTTGTGGCGGTTGTGGAGGTAGAGGTGACATCTGCAGAGGCGTTGTTGCAACAGTTGCAGACCTCGTTTGAAATTGCTTCCTGTACTTTATCGTTGGCTTCAGTCTGCCTAGAGTGCTGCTTTTGGGACTTTTTCCCCATCGGGTCCAGATGAAGTTCGCTCCAGGCAAAGTTAATCAAGCACAGAGAAGTGTGTATGAAATGATTTCCAACGCTACTTGAAGCCAGGCCTGAGTAGTAGTAGTGAAAGAGTCTGTTCTCTACTCAATCAATATTTGACACGTTCTGATTGCACTTCATGTATTGCTCAGTGTGTGTGAGAGAGAGAGTGGCCCCAGCAGCCTGCTGTGGTGCGACACATAAAATCACAGATGAGTCATACTTAGAAAACCCAGAATAAACCCAGCTCTCTCTCCCTGTGTACACACACACACACACACACACACACACACACACACACACACACACACACACTCTTTCAAGCTCCTCACTATTTATATTTCTCATTGATTTCCCTGCAGTATAATTAGAGCCTGTATTGTGTTATTACAATACAATGTGTGTGCTTTTACAGAACACTTACAGAATGTGTTTGTACATAGTAGCCCACATACAGTACATATTATTGATAACCACTACTGTATATCTTACTGTACCTACCCTGCCTCTACATATATCTGTACACACCTACAGCTTGCACAATGCAATCTGGCTGGATGACAAATGCATTTCGTTGTCACTGTACTATGCCAATGACAATTAAATGGAATCTGAATCTAAGAACATTCAATTCTCTACAAAAGGTATAATGGCAGGCATGTTGTGCCTTGGAACAATGATCAGAGCCTTTCTCTGTGTGTGTGTGTGTGTGTTAATTGTTATTTGCAGCAACTTTTCCCCATAAACAGTTTCTGATGAGGCTGGCTCAGAGTAGCAGGTTCAATGCAATGAAAAAGTTGCTAAGGACCGATCCAATCATGACCGATCAGTCATGACTTCAAGGAAGGAAGAGAGGATGCATTTTTTAAATATTGGAATAGGTCCCCCCCCCCGCAAGCCTCAGGCCTGTAGAGATTTCAAGATGCTGCCTCTCTCTGCCTCTCAGGACATGGTCACATGACGTGGGTCTTGGCCTCAGCCCCTGCTTCCTCTTCCTGATTCAGGAGGAGACCCCACCCAGTCTGAGCTCAGCTCTCCCAATCGCTCATCCCTAATATCTCTCTCTCTCTCTCTCTCTCACCTCCCCTCTCTCTCTCTCTCTCTCTCACCTCCCCTCTCTCTCTCTCTCTCTCTCTCTCTCACCTCCCCTCTCTCTCTCTCTCTCTCTCTCTCTCTCTCTCTCTCTCTCTCTCTCTCTCTCACCTCCCCTCTCTCATGCTGTCTATTTATCCCACCTCCCTCCTCTTTTCTTGCCTCCCTCTCTCCTTGATCTGCCCCCGCTTTCTCAGCTCTCCCACCACATCCATCCGTCTCTCTCTCCCTCCCTCCTTCTGTCATCTGTCTGTTTCTCTCTCTCGCTAACACACTTAGCAGAGGAGAGACACCCGTTCGGTGTTTGAAGCCTTCTGTTCCCCTCACCACCGTCATTTCTTTTCTCCTCAACCCACCCGGATGTTTCTAAGCTCTGGCTGCGTCCCAAAACATCTCTCTTTCCCTCTTTCCCTCTCTCTCTCTCTTGCTCTCTCACTCTCTCTCCCTCACCTCCCCCCCTCAGAAGTATCTATCACATTGGCTTGACAGGCAGCACAATAGATTAAGACACTGCTGTGTGTGTGTTTGTGTGTGTGCCAGGCTGGTTGCTGCAGGGAGTAGCTGGTGCAGTGTGTGTGTGTGTGTGTCAGTAGCGGGAGTCTCTTAAAGGGACACCCTGCTCTTGTCTGCCGTTACAGCTGAACCTGCATTGGCTCACAGTAGCCCAGCACTGCAGCTCCTCCTCTCCTCCTCTCTCTCGCTCTGTCGTTTCTTTCCTCCTCACACTCCATCCCGCCACCTCTCCTCCTTTTGTTCTCTCTTTCTCATCCTCTCTCTCTCTCTTTCTCGTGTGTGTGGGAGTGTGTGTTATTTTTCTCACACACTCCCATCCTCTCTCGTTCTCTCTCTCTCTCTTTCGTGCTCTCCTTCTCCTCTCTCTCATCCAGTAGTGCTCTCTTTCCTACTCTCAGACACACACACACACACACTCACCTGCGTGGTACTGAAGCCCTGAGTCAGAGTGATTGAGTCATTGTCCGTTGTTGTCGTCAGATTAGAGGACGGTAGGGATTCCTTCGCTTCAAAACGGGAGGGACACGCAGCGCCAGAGTGAGTCATGTCTCTCTCTGTGTGTGTGTGTGCGCGTGTGTGTGTGCGTGTATCTGCGTGTGTGTGTGTGTGTCTGCGGGTGTCTGTGGGTGTGGGTGTGTGTGTGTGTGTGCGAGTGTGTGTGTGTGTGTGTGCGCGTATGTCTGTGTGCGTGCGTGTGTGTGTGTAGGTCGTTCTTATACAGATTTTAATTTATTTTTAATTCTCCTGCGTGTATGTGTGTGTCATTTGCGTACATGTTTTAACTCGTGACTCTCCTGTGTGTGTGTGTGTGTGTGTGTGTGTGTGTGTGTTCTCTCCAGGCAGGTTCGGGGCCTCTCACCATGGCTGCTGCCATCCAGGATTTCCAGAGGAGTGAGTCGGACCGGCTGAACGAGGTGAAGGGTCACCTGGAAATTGCCTTACTGGAGAAACACTTCTTACGTGAGTCAACACAACACTAGCTCTGTTGTTGTTGTTGTTGTTGTTGTGGTTCCCACCATCATTACAGTGTGTGCTGCTGCACACTGACGAGCTAGCTATTATGGAAGGGTAGAGGAGGGAGGGGGAGAGGAAGGAAGAGAGGGAATTTGTCGGGTACTTGTACTCTGCAATGAAAATAAAGTTGAATGTAATATCTAGTGATGGAGACAGTGGGGTGAGAGAAGGATGGAGAGATGGAGTGGTTGAGACAGAAAGGAGAGGGAAGGAATGAAATGGACGGGGAGAGAGAGAGGTGGGGGGGGGGGAAGTCGTGAGAAAAGAATTGAGGTCCTCCGCAGCTTGAGCTTTTCCTGAGTGAATTGTGCTGACTCCCCAGTCTCTCTCTCTCTCTCTCTCTCTCTCTCTCTCTCTCTCTCTCTCTCTCTCTCTCTCTCTCTCTCTCTCTCTCTCACACACACTTACATGCATACATACACACACACACACTTACATGCATACATACATACTGGAGTGTTCCCTCTGGCCTTCTGGGCTGTCCTGGTCCATTAACCGTCCTCTGCTCTCCAGTGAGGAACACGCGCTGTACCGTACCACGGTGTTGCACATGGAGAGCCCTGTGTGTGCACGCTTGCACGTGTGTGTGCACGCATAGTGGCCTGTGTTGTCTGTTAGCTGTTTTTCCCTTCACAGGCCTGCCGCTTGTCACTCACTCCACCTCAGGGACCGAAAACACACACTGCTGAGGCTAAAGCTAAAGCTAGGGTTGCTATTGTAAACAGGCAGAGTTAAAGCTAAAGCTAGGGCTGCTATTGTAAACAGGCAGAGCTAAAATTAAATCTAAACCTAAGGTTTGGTATTGCAAACATACAGTGCTAAAGCTATGGCTGCTATTGTAACCAGACGGAGCTAAAGCTGAAGCTAAGGCTGCTATTGAAAACAGGCAGAGCTAAAGCTAAGGCTGCTATTGTGCTACTGCCAAGAGGTTGCTACAGTAGCAGGGTGGATCTGCATAAGCACTGGTGGTGCAATCTCTGTCACTCTCTGTCTCTGGCTAAATTAGTCTCTCTGTTTCTCTCTCTCTCTCTCTCTCTCTCTCTCTCTCTCTCTCTCTCTCTTGAGAGTGTAATTAGCCGTGGTTCATCTAATCTCCCAGAGAGCCTTTGTGCAGAGTCTGATACAGTTGATGAGATGCTTCAGAGCCTAAGTACCCAGAGAGAGCAGGATTCCAGCAGCATAGCCATGGGGCCAGACAGGTGTCCTCGTCACTTAGTTTTCCTCAGTCAAATGACATTCAAGTTTTCCGCCTGACTTGCTTTCTGACTTGTTGGTATTGAGTAGGAAAGTCGTTCCTAAGCAGGCCTTTTTAGGTTTAGCAGGTTTAGCGGTCTCTCCCTCCCTCCCTCTCTCCCACTTCCTCTGTCTCTACCCCTCACTCCTATCTCTGGCCAGTGTAATTGGAGTTGTGAGAGCACTGGAGCATGACAATCCATTAGCACCGAATGGAACTCTGTTCTGTTCAGCTCTCTCTTCTCCTCTCCTCCCTTCTCCTCTCATCCCCTCTCCTCTCCTCTCATCCCCTCTCCTCTCCTCTCATCTCCTCCCCTCTCCTCTCTGATCCCTCTCCTCTCCTCTCTGTTCAGCTCTCTCTTCTCCTCTCCTCCCCTCTCCTCACCTCTCCTCTCCTCTCCTCTCCTGTCCTCTCTCTTCTGCTCCCTCTCCTCTCTGTCCTGCTCTGTTCTGTTTCAGTGTGTTGAGAGGTACCCATTCAAGCCCCTCTCCTCTCTTTCCTCTCACCTCCTCACCTCTGTAAGCACTATACACACCACCTCCTCCCCTTCCTGCCTGCATTGTTCACACACACACACACACACACACACACACACACACACACACACGTGCCCACCAACACCCACACGTGCCCACCACACACACACACACACACACACACACACACACACACACACACACACACACACACACACACACACACACACACACACACACTGACAGCTCGACAGCTGTTTCAACTCGTTGTCTGGATAATCTTCATGTTAAATCTAGACCAACAACCCCTTTTCTCTGTACTATTTGTGTCTTCATATTTATATAGCTTTTTTATTGTTGTTGTAAACTCATGTTGGCTGTTCAGGCCAGGTTTTTTTCTTGTCCATAATCGCATACAATACGTTTACAATGCAGACAGTGTGCGTGCGTGCGTGCGTGCGTGCGTGTGTGTTTACACACAAGAAGGGGACAACAGACACAATCTTGACAACAGGCACAATCTTGACAACAGGCACCACCTTCCCATTCATAACGAGTGAAGAGATATATTGATGACAGTTGCAGCTGTTGTGTGCTGTCAGGCCTACCTTAGCCAGTGTCCTACCTTTGATCACATGACACCAGGGTGGCTACTGTAAAGCTGCTGGGGCGGCTGTGGCTCAGGAGGTAGAGCCAGTGTCTAATGATCACAAGGTCTGGGGTTCGGTCTCCGGCTGGCCATGTGCCGGTGTCCTTGGGCAAAACACGGAACCCCAAATTGCTCCCAATGAGCTGGCTGGCGCCTTGCATGGTAGCTTGCCGCCATTGGCGTGTGAATGAGTGAATGACAGGCCATTGTTAAGAGCTTTGGAATAAGGCGCTATATAAGTGCAGTCCATTTACCATTTAAACTGTAAACCATAAAAGTGTAAAGCTGTTAACTCATTGAAGGGACAAACACGTAGAATGTTCTAGAGAGGATCACGCTAGGCCTACTCAGGGGCCTTAGCATAGCTACGTCTTTAAGCTACGCCATAGCATAGCTAAGTCTTTCACACAGTAGGGTTCACCACAGTGCATTTGGCTGCTTAGCATGTTGCGGTGTTTACAAGGCCACGTGACCAAAGACATTGGAACGTGGTGGAGTCGGCCATTTTGTTTTCACCCATTGCCCCTACAGTACACTTCAGAGAACTACAGAGCTTCTCTTGACTTGTCAGTTGATAATATCCATAATATGTTGAGAATATCTCGGCCTTCAGCTTCTTCTTTCATTCAGGGCTCCAACTCAACAACATTAAAACCGCGGTCATTCGGTTGGCATCAGTATAGGCCAGTCAGTACACGGTGGTGTCGGTGGGCTTGTCAAGGGGAGTTGCCAGTTCAAACATCCTGTCGTTCCACGTTCACTCATTTCCAATAGGCAGAAAATAGACACTTGGTCATACCGGGCAGCAGGTGTTCTCTGTCGGGGGATAAGCCCTCCTACGACCAGCCTGCCACCGTAAGCTTGTTGAGTGCTTAGATTATGATATCCTCCACTCTTCAGCACGTGGTTACATTAGTTGCCTCCAACTGTTAGTATGATAGTCATTTTATTTGTCCGAAAATGATTAGGAACTTGATATGATAATCACTTCAAATTATGAAATCCTCATTGGCGAGGACAATGGATCTTCATGTCATATTCAATTATCCCTACCCACCCACTCTCTCTCTCTTTCTCTCTCCCTCTGCTTCCTAAAATAGCTGTGTGTGTGTGTGTCGTGATGTCGGCTCTCTCCCTGGCATTTGTTCCTTTGCCAGTAGCTAAGAGCTATTTTGAGGGCAGTTAACCGGTTAATATGTAACCATGTCATTTAATGCCAGCATATGAAAGCAAACTCGCACACACTCAGCCACCACAACATGCCTACAGCGTGTGCACAAACACACACACACACACATTGCCAGCACAACATACCTACAGCGTGCTTACATACACACACACACACACACACAGCCACCACAACACCCTACAGCGTCTGCACAAACACACACACACAGTCAGTCATCACAACATGCCTACAGCGTGCGCACACACACACACACACACACACACACTTAGCCATCACAACATGCCTACAGCGTGTACACAAACACACACTCAGTCATCACAACATGCTTACAGCATGTGCACACACACACACACACACACACCCTCTGTTCGTCCTCCGCCCTTTTCCTCTTCCTCCCCTCTCTATTCCTTCCTTCTGCCACCCTCCCTTGTGTGTGTGCCCGTTTGTGTGTATGTATGTGTGTGCCTGTGTGTGTGTGCCCCGATGCTTCTGGATGTGTGTGTGAGGGCATTCGTCACAGTGCTGCTGTGTCACTGTTCCCCCAGATCTCACTGAGTAATGAGATTACCAGAGGGTGGTGTGTGTGTTTGTGTCTCCTCTCTCTCTCTCTCCTCTCTCTCTTCTCTCTCTCTCTCTCTCTCTCTCTCTCTCTCTCTCTCTCTCTCTCTCTCTCTCTCTCTCTCTCTCTCTCTCTCTCTCTCTCTCTCTTCTCTCTCTCTCTCTCTTCTCTCTCTCTCCTCTCTCTCTCTTCTCTCTCTCGAAGGAGGAGGAGACATTGTGTATCTAATGCCATTGATTTGCTACCTTTGACACAAAGGGAAGGACATCTGGTCTGGATCAGGCTGTATACAGACAGACAGACAGACAGACAGTTCTCCAGGCTTCTCCTCCCAGACCATCTTATCTCTCTCTGACAAACCCAACAGTGCTTTATTCTGCAGCTTGGGTGTGTTCCTGGGGTGTTTGTCTGGGTATGTGTGTGTCTGTGTGTGCCGGCCGCTAGTGATCTAGCGATGTACTGCAACACACACACACACACACACACACACACACACACACACACATATTCTGCAGATAACTCATTAGGGATTCACACACAAAACATTGCAGAATGGGCTGTCCTAAATTATGTAAATGATTTAGCTCAATACATAAAGCAGCAGGCAGGCGGGCAGACAGGTGGACAAGCAAGCAGGCAGGCAGGCAGACAAGCAGACAGGCAGGCGGACAGGCAGACAGGCAGACAGGCAGACAGGCAGGCAGGCAGGCAGGCAGGCAGGCAGACAGGCAGACAGACAACATCCGCCAGCTATTTCCAGTGTTGTGCTGTGTGCAGTCACGGTCAGGAGAAGCCTGCTCTGATTCATGATGCGGCCTCTGATAATGGTAATGTTACTGTCTGAGATAAACATCGATGATTAATTCTTCAGTACACAAATAAAGATCATATCTAATGGGTCGAGGAGGTCCCCGGGGCTGCTATTGGTGATGTCGATAAAATGGCGAAATCTCTCTCTCTCTCTCTCTCTCTCTCTCTCTCTCTCTGTTCAAGTTTTATTGTTACGTCACATAACACTAGTGTAAGAGAGTACAATTCTTAGACTTCGATTCCTGACATTTTAGCATAAGACAGTAGGCATAATTCAAGATGTAAAAAGTGGTAATAGTACAGGACAGAAATGACAAATAAGACAGGATACAATTAGCAGTACAACTAGTAATAAAATAGATAGTTCAAGTAGTAAAGTGGCTGTGAGCTTAAGGTTTACCTAGTCCGTATACATGGGGTGTGCTTGGGGATGATAGTCAGTTGTCTACAGTAGGCTTGTTCATGATCCTGTAGCTGTTGGTTTACCTCTGAGTTTTAGCCCTGAGGCTCTGGAAAAGGCCTCGGTTCAAACACATTGTGGTTGGGGTGGCTGGGATATTTGATGATCCTCCGGGCTTTGTTGACAGACTGTTTATTGTATCCTGGATGGAGGGAAGCTCACATCCACTGATGCGCTCGCGGTCGTGGGTGTACAGGGAGTAGAGGAGGGGACTCGGGACACAGCCTTGGGGGGCTCCCGTGTTGAGGGTTAGAGGGGTGAAGGTCTTTGAGCCTATTCTCACCACCTGGCGTCGGTCTGACAGGAAGTCCGGGATCCAGTCACATAGGTCAGGGGTTAAGGCCTAGGTCTCTGAGCTTGGTGTCGAGCCTGGAGGGGACAATGTTGTTGAATGCTGAACTGCAGTCTACGAACAGCATCCTCACATAGGAGTTCCTCTTGACCAGGTGGGTGAGGGTGGAGTGGAGTGCAGTGGCCGTGGCGTCGCCGGTGGATCTGTGTTGCCGATAGGCAAAATGGTGGGGGTCCAGGCAGTGTTAATTTTGGCAGGCTTTTTAGTCACTTAGTCTTTGGTGTTTAGATGAAGATGCACACCAGTTCTAGTCACACCAACTCACCTCCATTTTTCTTAGTTCCAGTCCAGTTCCAGTTGATGAAAACTGAAAACATTCCAGTGCAGTTTCAGTCCACAAAAACCCCCAAACATTTTAGTCAAGCTGTAGTCAGCGACGAAAACTCGACTACATGTTTTGGAGTTTTTGTGGACTGAGACTGCACTGGAACTGGACTGGAACTAAGAAAAATGGAGGTGACTTGGTGTGACTAGAACTGGTGTGCATCTTCATCTAAACACCAAAGACTAAGTGACTAAAAAGCCTGCCAAAATTAACACTGGGTCCAGGCCCGGTGGTAGCGTTCTGCAGATCTCGGCCTTGACGTGCTTCTCAAAGTGTTTGCTCACCATGGGAGTGATACCTTGTTCTTTCCCGGGGACACAGGGACGATGATGGAAGCAGGAGGGGAAGTATGGAGACCTGTGGAGACGGAGAGATTGAATATGTCTGTGAACACACCAGCCAGCTGCGCCGCACACACTTTGATCAACCCGGCCTGGGATGTCATCTGGCCAGGGCCTGCTTTGCGGATGTTGACGCGCCTAAACGGATTCCGCACTGCCGTCTGCTTTCGGCGATGACCAGACTGCTGGCTGTGCTGCCTGTGGTGTGTGTGCACCCTCTCGGGTAGGTTGGTGTTCTCGAAGTGGGCGTAGAAGCTCTTCAGCTCGTCCGGGAGAGAGCCAGCTACGTTAGCTGCGCAGCTAGCTACTCCCTTTTTGAAGTCTGAGATTGTGTGCAGCCCCTGCCACATGCTGCGTGAGGCATTGCTACACAGCTGTGACTCGACCTTTTCACTGTATCGTTCGGCTGCCTTAATACCTCAGCGGAGGTCATAGCGGGTTTTCTTCTTTTGTTTTGGGGATTTTGAAGGCAGAATCTTTCGCCGGTAAGTGCAGCCCTGACTGCACTATTAATCCACGGCTTCTGATTTGGATCCAGCCGTACTGTTTTGGTGGGGAACAGTGCCTGGGGGGACTGGGCTAGCTCCACGAAGACACACAATAAAGACCACTCACTCAGTGTCACACACACACACATCAGCAGCACGAAGAGAAGGGACAGGCAGGCTAATGAGGAGAGGAAGACAAACGCACGCATATGTGCAGTGTGTATTGCAGGGATGCAAACTTGTCACCTTTCTGCTAAATTAGAAGTTTTTAGTTCAAAATAGGTCATCCATGTGAGATCGTGTAGATCTGCAAAAATATATATATAATGTGGGGGGGGGGGGGGGTCTCATCAAAGTCACATGATGCGCGAGCTAACTAATCTTCCTGTCTGCTAAACTCCGCTGCTATTGAAATAACTTTTAGCTTAGTGCTAGCGATATCCATTTACCACCATTAGTGCTAGCACTATTCCCCCCCCCCCATCAAAAAATTTCTCCTCTAAGGTTAGCCATTTTCTTTTTGTTGACTGTCACCTTTTTGGGCCATCACCAGTTTTCACCCCTGGTAATGACTCTTGAACTCATATGAAGTTCAGAGAGGTGTGTGTGTGTGTGTGTGTGTGTGTGTGTGTGTGCATGCACACAATCTCTGTATAGGAAGTAGGGCAGCTAGGGGACAGAGAATTGATTGGTCAGTCAGCCACCACCAGTGTGTGTTTGTAGAGTTGTTCCACGGCAGAGCAAAGGGCTGTGACCTTCACCCCCCCCCGTCTGACACTCGATAGCCAGGCTAATGACACCAATCATCCCCCCGGCATCTCTGGGTCTGGCACGGCGGTACTTCAAATCAGGCTGTGTGATCTTAGCAATCACCCACCTTATAATCATACATCTCTCTCTTTCTCTCTCTCTGCCCCCTTCTTTTCCTCTCTCCCTCTGCCTCTTTCTATGTATCCGTTGGATCTGTTTCTCTCACTCTCTCTCTCCGTGGGGGGGGGGTTCTGTTGGACAGGTTCTAACATTGTTGCAGGCAGGATGTAGAGGACAGCTCCTTTTCACTTTGTGGCAGGCAGGAAACTTAGATTTCTCTCTCAGGAGTCTTTGGCTCAGCGGCCAGTTGTTCCCACCCCCCTTCCCCTCCACTTCTCAGAGAACAGAGGTCTGAGGAGAGGCCTGGACGACTGTTATTAGATTACCTTCCTGTGCTGACAGGCAATGTCGCCGTGTTTGACCCGAGATTGAATCATCGTGGAGGACTAATCTCGTGGACTGGAGCGAGTGATTGTGTGTGGCGTGCAGTGTTTATCTGAAGCATACTTGACTGGACTGGTCCAACTAGGGTTGATACTGCCCTAATCCACTACCCCTGTGTGGATCCCCCCCTCTCCAAAAGTTGGTTTGTTCCTGTGCTAAAGAACATGAGTGGCATGGCACGGGGCATGACAGTGACATCAGGGTCACGCGGGGGTGGAGAGATGTCACCGTGCTGTCAATCGCACAGAGATCTGTATCTGTGTCTTCTTATCTGACAGTGTGGCCTGGGGGGGGGGGGGGGTGGGGGTCAGAGGCTGGGTCGTATGTGTGTGTGTGTGTGTGTGTGTGTGTGTGTGTGTCTGAGCTAGTGGTGATGTACCTGTCAAGCTCTCTCTCTCTTCAATCAAGCCTGTTGGTGTGTTGGGTGCCACTTTGATCTCTACATACCATCGTCACTAACACTAACCTGGCTAACGCTAGCCTAGGGGTTAAAGAGGCCAGCCAGCCAGCCATCGATAGGTCGCTGGTTCGATCCCCACCTCCAGGAGGGAGCCGGATGTGAGCTGGTGACTGGAGGGTCGCTGGCATCGTATCTAAGGTATCCTACCACTGCCGTTGTGCCCTTGAGCAAGGCACCTATAACCCCCCTAACTCCTCCAGGGTTGCTGAAGATGGCCGACCCAGAGCCCAGAGTTCTGTTCTCCCTGGGGGGGGGGGGAGGAGACGTGGGCACGATCTAACATTTCGTTGTCTCAGTACTTGTGCTCTGTTCAACGGCAATAGCGTTGAATCTTAATCTCAACCACCAGTCCCACTCCGCCCAGTGTAGTGTAGCGTAGCGTCGCGCTAGGCTAAAGACTGTACATAATGTGGACAATGAGGTCCCCGTCTAACAGCAGGTCTCCCTCTACAGTGAAAGGAGGCATTGTTCTGCCCATGAGTGAAATCTCACAGTACTTTTCCTCTCCGGTCTTTAAGCACTAGAGAGAGAGAGAGAGAGAGAGAGGGGGGGGGGTGGGTGGGATTTGCTTTGCTCTGCTTGAGTACACACACACACACACACACACACACACACACACATGCACTCTGCCCTGGAGGGACAGCTGTAGCTGTACTGTATAGGCCCAGTGTTGGTGTTGAGATTCCAGGCTGTATAAGCTGGGCAGGGTTCCACCTCTCTCTCTCTCTCTTTCTCTTTCTCTTTCTCTCTCTCTCTCTTTCTCTCTCTATCTCTCTCTGCAGACTGCACCAGCCTGTTCCCCTCTCCCTTCTTCTTCTTCTTCTATTCCCCCTCTCTCTCTCTGCCTCTCTCTCTCACCCTCTCTCCTCCTCCTAGCCCAGCCTGTCCAGTGTTACAGCAGACCCACTTACAGTACTGTCGCCTCATTCTCCTCTCCTGGAGGTCGCTCAGCGGTGGTTGGATGGTGCAGTGTGTTCCAACGCGTCACTGCACGGGCCTGGAGCTACAGGCGCAACGACAAGCTAACAGTGGTGCTGCTCGGCTGAAGTGACGGGGGTCGCGTGGCGTGGCGCGGCGCGGGTGTTTATCAGAGTTGGGTTGAGACCCGTCCAGTCCAGGTATCAAGAGTGCCAGGTTTTAGTGAGGGGGTTTAGTTTGGGGGCTACTGTGCTCTTCTACAGTGGGGGGTGGGGTTGTGTTTATGTGAACGGGGTACGTCGGGGGGGGGGGGGGGGTTCTGTTCTGTCCTGTAGGATACAGTGGTGAGGGTTGGGGGGGGGGGGGGGTCTAGGCTGTGTGTGTGTCAGAGCTGGAGGGCTGCAGGGATGGAGCTGCTCTATGATGGAGCGGCAGACAGGATTAAGATCCACAAGAGCAACCTCAAAGTAAGTCAACTAGTGGTCTATAACCTCAACCTCAGTAAATCAACTAGTGGTCTATAACCTCAACCTCAGTAAGTCAACTAGTGGTCTATAACCTCAACCTCAGTAAGTCAACTAGTGGTCTATAACCTCAACCTCAGTAAGTCAACTAGTGGTCTATAACCTCAACCTCAGTAAGTCAACTAGTGGTCTATAACCTCAACCTCAGTAAGTCAACTAGTGGTCTATAACCTCAACCTCAGTAAGTCAACTAGTGGTCTATAACCTCAACCTCAGTAAGTCAACTAGTGGTCTATAACCTCAACCTCAGTAAGTCAACTAGTGATCACAACCTCAGTCTTACTGCTCATCACAACCTCAGTCTTACTGCAGTCATCTCCGGTCTCTGGCTACTAGAACTTCTGTCCTGTCAGTTCTGTCTCATTCAACTCAGTCAACTTTGACCCCTCTCTCTCTCTGTCTCTGTCTGCTTCTGTATCACCTGTATCATCTGTAACATCTGTCTTCTGCCTCATGCCTCCCACAGCAAGTCACCTTTGACCTCTTGTCTATCTGCCTCATTAGGTTCATCCATGTTCAGGCGTGTCCCTTCCCTGGGTGTGTCTGGCCCGCGGGCCTCTAACCGGGCCTGGACAGAGCTATTATCATTCAGGACCAGACAGGGAGGGCTGTCTAACTAAAGAGGATGGAGAGCCCAGTGTTCTCTGATCACATCCATAAGTCTGATCTCTGATCACATCCATAAGTAGGCTAAGCAGACAAATGGCAGGATTTTGGCTCGTTGGTTGGCAATAGAGAACATTACTCCTGCCTTGTCGGCAGGTTTACTCTGAATATAAATGGACACACTTGGTTTCGATTTTCTATCTTTGTCGAAAAAAACCCTAGTGTCCTGCCAAACATGCGCAGTTGGGTATACCGCCAGTGTGTCCAAGTATAAGGGAACCAAACCTGTGTACATACACATTTGATGCGTTTGCCATTACCATTGTGACCCTGGTTATCAGACATCAGCTATGGACGGGGGGTGGGGGGGGGGGGCTCAGCACACCCAAACATGCGTCTTGCCCACCGCGTGTTTGAATGTTTAATCTCATATTTACTGTAGGTCCATGTACTATGTTTATCTATTTAGCGCGTAAGCAACGTAAAATCACCATCTCACCACACACGGTGGTCACGGTGGTCATGTCATGAATTACGGTCCCCCCCCCTCCCCCATACAAAATCAATGGCCGTTCCAAGGTGTTGGTTCTGGCACCTGGCCTGTTAATCGGGCGTTTGTATTGCATCCGCCCCTTCCTGTCTATTCTGATATCCAATCTCTTTGCTCTAATCACAGAGATAGAAACAGGGGAACAGACATATTCATTGAAACCAAAATGGCAAATTCTCTGTCTAAACTTCCATAGCCGTGACTTATGGTAGCGGATTACCAAGGATATATGCATTTAAAGGAGATTAACTCCTTAATTTTCCTCACGTGTACAAGACAAATGGATACTTCTCTTCAGGATTCTGGGGTTTTCCAGCAGAGCGAGCGAGCGCGAGAGAGAGAGAGACAGAGGAGAGCTGATCTACAGAGGCCTGAGAAAGAAGGTCACAGCTATTTCAAGGAGTATTTCTCTCCCGAGCGTGACATTTGAGCATGAATTTGTCCCTCTGTTGTGCATCATGTCTGGTTTACTGAGGCTCATAGCGGTCACAGAGAAGTGAAACAGGCTTCTGTGCCACTGTGACCCAGGGTAAACTAAGCCAGCTGCCCTGGCCCAGACCGCTGGCCTGGCCCCTCCTGCCCCTCCTGGCCCTCTGGCAGAGTGCAGGGCGGATCGGACAGGGACTGTTTCCACATTAACAGGCTGTGGTGGAGGCGCGATCTATAGGGGGTCTTTAGGGGTCACACACACACACACACACACACACACACACACACAGTAGAGCACATACCAGCTCAGGCCAGCACACACACACACACACACACACACACACACACACACACAGTAGAACACATACCAGCTCAGGTCAGCACACACTGTACATTACCACAATATGACAATCACAAACACGCACGCTTGCACAGGCCATTGCAGGTCAATACACACAAACACACGCGCACACACACACACACACACACACACACACACACACACAGATTCCAGTGTTCATCTCGTTGCCCTTGACGATGGGATGAGGAGTGACAGATTGTGACAGGGCCTGCCTGATTACTCCACCACATTCAATAGCAATCACACAAGCAGAGGGGGGGGGGGGAGAGATGGTAGGGATGGAGGGAGGAACATTGATAGAAAGAGAGACAGAGATGGTAGGGAGAGAGGGAGGGAGGGAGAGAAATGGATTGAAAGACATTGAGATGGAGGGAGAGAGGTCAGGAGAGAGAGAGAGAGAGAGAGAGAGAGAGAGAGAGAGAGAGAAGAGAGAGAGAGAGAGAGAGAGAGAGAGAGAGAGAGAGAGAGAGAGAGAGAGAGAGAGAGAGAGAGAGAGAGAGAGAGAGAGAGAGAGAGAGAGAGAGAGAGAGAGAGAGAGACATGCATAGAAAGAGATTGAGATGAGGGGGGGGGTCAGAGGAGGAGACAGGGCTCATTGTCATGCATGGAATAGTTTGAGGAATGGCATTAAGCTTGTGTTTTGATAATGTGTTTGATCTCATTCCTTATTGCGTTCCATCCATTACAATGGTCTGTCCTGGTCTAGTCTAGTCTGGTCTGGCCTGCTCTACTCTTTCCTGTCCTGGTCTGGTCTGGTCTAGCATGGTCTGGCCTGCTCTACTCTGTCCTGTCCTGGTCTGGTCTGGTCTGGTCTAGTCTAGTCTGGTCTGGCCTGCTCTACTCTGTCCTGTCCTGTCTTGGTCTGGTCTGGTCTAGTCTGGTCTGGCCTGCTCTACTCTGTCCTGTCCTGTCCTGTCCTGTCCTGTCCTGTCCTGGTCTGGTCTGGTCTGGTCTGAACTAGTCTGGTCTGGCCTGCTCTACCCTGTCCTGGTCTGGCCTGCTCTACTCTGTCCTGTCGTGTCCTGGTCTGGCCTAGTCTGGCCTGGTCTGGTCTGGTCTGGCCTAGTCTGGCCTGGTCTAGTCTGGTCTGGTCTGGTCTGGTCTGGTCTGGCCTAGTCTGGCCTGGCCTGCTCTACTCTGTCCTGGTCTGGTCTTGTCTAGTCTGGTCTGGTCTGCTCTACTGTGTCCTGGTCTGGTCTGGTCTGGACTTGTCTGGTCTGGCCTGCTCTACTCTGTCGTGGTCTGGTCTGGACTAGTCTGGTCTGGCCTGCTCTACTCGGTCTTGGTCTGGTCTGGTCTGGTGTGGTCTGGTCTGGCCTGCTCTACTCTGTCTTGGTCTGGTCTAGTCTGGTCTGGTCTGGTCTACTCTGTCCTGGTCTGGTCTAGTCTGGTCTGGTCTGGCCTGCTCTACTCTGTCCTGGTCTGGCCTGGTCTGGTCTAGTCTGGTCTGGTCTGGTCTACTCTGTCCTGGTCTGGTCTACTCTGTCCTGGTCTGGTCTAGTCTGGTCTGGTCTGGCCTGCTCTACTCTGTCCTGGTCTGGTCTGGTCTGGCCTGCTCTACTCTGTCCTGGTCTGGTCTGGTCTGGTCTGGTCTGGTCTGGCCTGCTCTACTCTGTCCTGGTCTGGTCTAGTCTGGTCTGGTCTGGCCTGCTCTACTCTGTCCTGGTCTGGTCTGGTCTGGTCTGGTTTGGTCTGGTCTGGTCTGGTCTGGCCTGCTCTACTCTGTCCTGGTCTGGTCTGTCCCACTCAGCTGTCAGTCTGGCTAATAGGTTTACAGGCATTTTCTGGCACTCAGAACCTTGGTCACGGCTAAGCTACTTACACAGTGAAACTAGGGCCTACTCATGACCCTACACACCCACACACACACACACACACACACACACACACACACGTTTACAAACACTACTACTCGTGACCCTGCACGCTTCACCATACTAACAAACATGTTTACCTCAATTCACGTTTACACACACACACTAAACACAGTAGGAAACACGTGTTATAAGCCCTTCTGCTGGAGTGTTCCGGAAAGAGGTGTTAGGAAATGTCACCGGCATCACCAAGATGATCGTCCTCGGAGTTTCAGGAGTTTCTTTCCTATTTCTAAGTTTCTGAAGCGCGAGGGGGGGGGGAAAAGAAAGAGAGATGGCCCGCAGTGTAGCCAATCAGAGTGTTTGGATCGATCGCACGTCTGTGTGTTGTGCGAGCCACATTCCCCCTGCAGTGACACTTGAGTTTCTATTTCCACCCCGTCTCGCTGGGCTGGCCGCTCCCCTTTCTGATGGGGCTTTCTGGGTAGTTTCCTCCAGCAGTGGCGGGTCTGAATTTGACGGCGCAGAACTCTCTCAACTGTTGTTGTTGTGTAGCTTGATTGTATCGAGGCGGATGGAATCCAGACTGATCCACTTTTATCGACCAGGAGTGACAAAGGAGGGTTGGGGTTCATTTTGCACTATGTCCTCGGATCTACCCCTCTATTTCTTGGTGGTGGTGGTGGTGTTTTTTTTTTTTTTCATGGTCTTATTTTTTTTTTATTTCAACATTTTACAGGGACAGGTTCACTGTCGGTCTTTGAACAGCGTCTCATTAAACCTGGGCAGTCGTGGAGGCTAGGAGGGAGCTAGTCCACTTGGAACAGCCACCACCTACACACATGACACACCGTGCCAGTTGATCCTCATTAGGTGGTGGGAGCTTTCATCCCTGCACTTCACCCAAGAACACATTAGCACAGCGTGAAGTCCCACGTCAGTACTGCACCTGAAGGCCATCATTAGTCAGAGGGTGAGAAGGAGGGAGGTTGGGATGGAGAGAGAGAGAGAGACTGAGAGACTGACTATGTCCTGTCTGACTGGAGAGCTCCTCAGATGTAGGTTATGATAGCTTGGTGAAGTAGCGGGGATGGGGCTATTATATCAGAGGTGCTAATGAATGTTACATGAGGGCTAACAGATAGAAAGGAGAGTGTGAGAGAGGGAGGGAGGGAGGGGGAAGGATAGAGAGAGAGAGATGCTATAGTATTAATCTCCTACACTCTTTAATTAGGAGATGGCAGAGGAGCGTGTGTGAATTATACATGTTTCCTTGCAGGAGGGCTGGCTCACTCTCTGTCACTCTCTCACACACACACACACACACACACACACACACACACACAACGTACACCCAATGTGGAGACATCTATCCATCTATGCGCTCTCTTTCTCTTGCATGCTCTCTCTCTTTCTCTTGCATGC
The DNA here is from genome assembly GCF_963989245.1 of Nansenia antarctica. Classification (NCBI taxonomy): domain Eukaryota; kingdom Metazoa; phylum Chordata; class Actinopteri; order Argentiniformes; family Microstomatidae; genus Nansenia; species Nansenia antarctica. The sequence goes on from NC_137678.1 coordinate 39,975,107, forward strand.
TCTCTCTCTCATTTCTCATGTCCTCCCTCCTTCTCTCTCTCTCCCTTCCTCTCAGACTCAGACTGGCCCTGAGCTGTGTCTGTCACGGTCCTCTGTAGTGTGTCTCATAGAGACGGGTGACAGGGCCGGCTAATCATACTCCACGCTAGACTGGCTCCAGGCTACTGCTATTGTATATTAATGGAGTGAATGACGCCGTACTGTCTTCATTACGGCACAGTGCTTGTTTTGACAGAGTGTGTTTTTACGGGGCAGTGTGGTGTTCGACAGTCCTGGGTAGTTCTATGGATTGGCATGTGTACTGTCGCTACGGTACAGCAGGTGGCCATTTTGTAATTGTTCCAGTCGTGCTGTTAGTCATAACATCCACATTGACATTCTTATTCTGATGGGCCTGCTCCCGACAACACACAACACGTCATCAACCATCTCCTCATCGCTGCTGACTGGCCGCATCAGCATCCTCATCCTCCTGGACATCTCCGCAGCTTTTGATACTGTCTCCCACACCATCCTCCTCAACTGCCTATATGCCCTCCTAGGTGTCACCGGTACAGCCCTCTCCTGGTTCCAATCCTACCTCTCCAACAGGGAACTGTTTGTTACCATCAATGGCTCAAGTTCCCCCGCCCCAGCCCCAATCAATCAAGGTGTGCCTCAAGGCTCTGTGCTTGGGGCCCCTCCTCTTCTTCCAGATCATCCGCCATCATGGCCTCAACTTCCACTGCTACACTGACGATACCCAAACCTATCTCAGCACCGCTCGCCACCTCAGTCTCTTGTCAACTGCCTGCATGGGATAAAAACTTGGATGTCATGACATTTTCTCAGTCATAATGGCAAGAAAACAGAGCTCATGGTTGTGGCACCCAGGGCGCTGCTCCGGAAGGTTGGTGACATCATTGAGGTTGACAGCTGCTCCATCTCCCCATCTCCCGAAGTCCGCAACCTGGGTGTCATCCTGGACTCCACCCTTTCCTTCCAATCCCATATCAAGTCCGTCACCAATTTTTTTTCACCTAAGGAACATTGCCAGACTCTGACCATCACTGTCAGACTCTGTCGCTGAAACCCTGGTCCATACTTTTGTCCGCTCCCGCCTGGACTACTGTAATGGTGTCCTCTTCAGGGTACCCAACAAAACCCTGGACAGGCTCCAGTACATCCAATCCTCTGTCGGGGGCCAGAGCTTTTAGTGTGGCAGCCCTCAACCTCTGGAACTCTCTCCCTGCGGCGATACGCAACATCCCTACCCTGGACGCCTTTAAAACGGCATACTCCTTAGCCACACACTCATCTGTGGGGTTAGAGGTTGTTAAATGACTTTCACAGATAACAAACTATCATAGCCCAACTTCTTTTCATAAAAAAACAAACATGCTCTCTTTACAGAGAAACTGTATTGTGTTGGTGAAATAGTGTTTTTCTCTCAGCTGGAGCGAAGGCTATTGTGTGAGAGCTATTAACAGGGGGCCCGGAGTCAGCCTGAGCACATGGGAGATGGACAGTTATTGTTCGACCTGAGAGCAATATGTTCCCAGTCCTGATACCAGTTTTACATTGTGCCCTGTTCTTTGTCTTTGTGTGACGATGAAACTAGCTTTTTGCTAGATGCCCTCACTGCAGTGTGGCTTTTAACAAAACAGAAAACCAATTGAATACTCAGGACGAAGTAGGTTAGGTTGTGACGTGTAAAACCTGGTGTTACGGTTTACTAGTCCGAAGACCTCTTCACTTTCACCTCAACACCTCAACACTATCTGGGAATGGGTGACCAATCCAGTCCCAAATCCAAAATATCTCTCTGTTTAAAACAAAGTACCGGTACTTGTTTTCTGTGTGAGGGGTTGGTGCAGGGGCTGCAGAAGGCCGAGGTGGGTCAAGTAGAGGCGGTCCTCTGTGGCTCAGTTGGTAGAGCAGCATGGCACTGGCAACAACACAACACTCGAGTTTGAGTCCCGCTGGGACCAAATATACATGTGCTAAAATATAGATATGAGCTCACTGTATTCCAAGTTGCTTTGGATAAAGGCTAGCGGGCATGGATTATACTATGTGAGAGGAGGCCTCAGTCCCCCCCCCCCCTAGCCTTTCTGGCAGTGTGAGGAGAGCTGTGCCCTCTCTGATCCAATATTCATGACTCTTTAGCGAAGGGGACAAAAGGTGGCGAGGGACACACAGGACCTACCGACAGCAACTCCACAATCACCTGACAATACCTGACACTGGAGCTGGGGACGGAGCCAGTCTGCCAAGGACGGGGGGGGGGGGGCGGGGGGTGGGGGGTAGAGGGTAGAGGAAGATGGGTCAGGGGAAATAGAGAGGAAGGATAAAGAGGGAGGGGGCAAGATGTGGGAAATAGAAAGAGACAAAATCGAGAGACAGAGACAGAGCGAGAGGGGAGAGTAAGAGGTGATTAGATAACCGATTACCAGAGTGTCTCCTTGTGTGTCAGCAGGTGGTGATTGATTGTAAACATTGAACAGGCTCTTGACTCTTCTGTCAGTGTGTAAACCTCCCCCTTTACTCATTTGTCAGTGTTTAAACCCCCCCCCATGAAGGGGCAGGGCTGAGAGGCCCAATGTTTCATCCAGTCACTATCATTCTACACCTGCACACACACAGCAGGGGGCCAGTCTCTACAATGGGGTCACAATCACATGATTCACGTATCGGATGAAGCTGCACTGTTATTCTTGAATGGACCTAGCTAGCGTAGCAGTACATTGTCTGTAACTCAGGTTAGCTACACTGTTATGCTCTGATGGACCTAGCATAGCATAGCGTAGAATGATGCTGTCTGTAACTCAGGTTAGCTACACTGTTATTCTCTAATGGACATAGCATAGCATAGTGTAGAATGATGCTGTCTGTAACTCAGGTTAGCTGCACTTTTATTCTCTAATGGACCTAGCATAGCATAGTGTAGTACGATGCTGTCTGTAACTCAGGTTAGCTACACTGTTATGCTCTAATGGACCTAGCTGGCGTAGCAGAGCAGCATACGCTGACTCAGGTTAGCACCGGTGCATGAAGGTGTGCTTTTATCAAAATCAACAGCCATGATGGTGATGATGATATGTTCTTCTATTTACTGCAGACTATCAGAGGACATTTTAGGGGGATTGTACAATTTTTTTTCATATCATTTGGGATGATTTTCCTGACATTTATGTGTGTTTTTTCTTTTGTTTTTTTGCTGGTTTCCAGAGGAAGAGTTGAGAAAGCTGAGAGAAGAGACCAATGTGGACACGCTGAAGCAGGAGCTGGAGAGGGAGAGAGTGAGGAGGCTCGACCTGGAGCAGAAGATGAACGAGGTGCTCAAGTCCAGGTGGGTGATGTGTGTGTGTGTGTGTGTGTGTGTGTGTGTGTGTGTGTGTGTGTGTGTGTGTGTGTGTCAGCCCCAGTGATCTGTTCTTCAGTTCTTCTTCATGGCTCCTGTTAAAAATAGATGTTCCCACTGCTTGCTTGGCGCAAGGCTGGGAATTCCTCAAGGAGCAGTGTGTGTGTGTGTGTGTGTGTGTGTGTGTGTGTGTGTGTGTCTGTGTCGCAGTTTGTGTATGTGCATCACAGTGTGTGTGTGTGTGTGTGTGTGTGTGTGTGTGTGTGTTAGAAACAAGTCACGAGCCTCCTCCGTCTCAAAGCAGAGAGCCATGACACAGCAGAACTATGCTAGGAATTAGTCCATCTGTGTTGTTTGGCGACCAGATAAGACCTTTGTTGACGATACTGGGTCACCGAGTTCGCTCTGGTATCAGGTGACATTGCCACTCCTGCCAAAAGGACATGTCACCATGTCGCCCCCCCCGCTCCTTATCCCTGCAGTCAGTCAGGGACACGGGGACATCCATGGCAGTACAGGGCAACTTGTACACAGTCTTCTTAAAGATACAGTACATAACTTTTGTCACCAAGTCTTTACATCACATAGATAATCATGTTAATAATGTTTTATTTGATGTGCAATCAACTTGTCAATCGATTGTTGGAATTTCTTTTTTGTTGTTGCTCTAGGCACAGGGTCAGCCCTAGTCGGTGCCCCTGCAGCAATTAGGGGTTAACTGTCTTGCTCAAGGGCACATGCAGCTCCCTCCTGAGGTGGGGATTGAACCAGCTACCTTCAGATTGTTAGCTGGCCTCTCTAACCACTAGGCTACTGCTGCCCCCAGATAGATAGATAGATGTTGGCTTGAGTGTTGACTGTATGCTCGGTTTATTTCTGTCTCTCTCAATAGACTACACAGTCCTTTGTTTTAATCTATTACAACTTCTGCCAAAAATATGCATTTGTTTTTCTCATGGGTGTAGTAGGGAGGTGTGCCCCAATGTGCCCAAGCAGGTCATATCTTGACACTATTTGCCGTCTATTTAGGGGACACAACCTGCTCAAGAGTGCCCCCCATAGGTCAAAGCATCGTATATATTATCACTTTAACTCCCCAATCGTTTCCTGTCTGTTTTCCTCTCTCTGTCGTCAGGTTGGAAGACTCACCACCACAGCCTCCTCGCAGTAAACCCCAGTCTCCCTCAAACAACGGCACAGGTAAGCACGGCCGCAAAGGAGAGCGAGACCGAGGGTGAATTCTAAAAACGAGCTTGCTCAGAAAACACACAAACATGACCCTCGGGGTCCCACAACCCAGCGTCCTCAGCAACATTCCCTTCAGTGTGTGTGTGTGTGTTTTGGATCGGCTTGGTTTTAATATCTGGCGTTCTGCCATTGCTCTATCCAACTGTGGGCTGTCTGAGATGATAGCTTTCTGCTCCACCTAGTTTTTGGGCCTAATTACATCCCTGAGAAGCCAACAGGGAAGGTAGCCGGGAGGGGTGGGGGGGGCTAGGGGTTGTTTCCAGACTAGCCTGTCCTCCCCCCTGTCTCCAGCGACTCTGGGAAGGGATCCAGTGGCAGGTTGGAGTCGGGGAGGACCGCGGCGCTGACGGAAAGGGAGGAGGAGAGCAGGGAGGAGGGTGACCCAGGATGTCCCTGCTGACACCTGGTGGGACTGCGGGGGGGGGGGGGGTGCGTGGGAGACGGTTTGGAGTGGTGTGTGTTGTGTGGGGAGCGGTCGAAGTGGTCGAAGGGAGTTTGTAGCGTCTATTCTTGGAAGGGTGTGTCTGTGTGTGTGTGTGTGTGTGTGTGTGTATATATGTGTGTAGGGTCTATTCTAGGAATCCCATCAGAGTGGAATCCTGTGTCTGTGTGGGAAGAAAGGGGGGAGGGGGGGGGGGGGGGGGTTCAGAATGATAAAGCAGGTGTGTTGTCATGCCAGATGTCCCCGTGGCTGCAGGCTCAACAGGAGTGTTTATATCAGGAGACATTGTTGCCTCCATGCTGAATGTCCTCATTAGAGGAGAGACATTTTCTGTTTGTGAAACAGAGATTAACGACAGCAGTCTGTTCGACAGCAACCGTGTGTGTGGGTGGCTGTTGTGTGCGTTGTTTGTTTGTGTGTGTATGTGTGTGTGTGTGGGCGGGAGAGGGGGTGAACAAGCTGCATCAATGTGCCGCAGAGCTTGTTTGTGATGGTCTGTTATGATAGAATAATGAGGTTGCCGTGCTGTGGGTTCTAGAAAGGGTTGTTGGTCTACCTGCAGGTACTAGGGAGGGTAGTATTTTTGGAAATGGGCTACATTTGTAGATCAGATTAACTAGGGCAGGCAGGCCTGTGGTGATCTAGCAGTGTGTGTGTGTGTGTGTGCTCGCACACGTGTGTGTGTGTTGTTCCTCACTCAAAGGCTGAGTGAGTGAGCGAGAGGAGAGCTCAGAGTTATTTAGGCTAATAGGCCTCTGGTATTAACTCTGATTAAAACAGGCTCTTAAACCGGGAGTTATAAAAAAAAGAAAGAAAAAAAAAAACTAACCACCTGTGGTCTGTTTCTTAGTGAGGTCTTTCTGTATTGTGCCTAAATAAAGATTAGATCAATACAATAAACCGCTTTGAGCAGAAGATAAAGAATAGATAATAGAATTAAAGAATTTAGGGTTAGAGTCCCAAATCTACCTTAGAATCACCCATATCAAATCTAGCCTTGACGAGGTGAAAACACACAACTGACCCTAGATTAGTGGTCTTGTCCTGGAGCAACTTCATCCAACTTCTAAGCTGAACTTTAACCTTTCTCTTCCTGTCTACCTGTGCCCCTCAGAGAAGCAGAAGGAGACCCTGTACACGCGCTCGCACAAGTGGATGTACGACACGTTTGGGGTTTACATCGAGGACTTCCGCTTCCAGCCGGAGGAGAACACGGTGGAGGCAGAGGAGCCACTAAGTGCTAAAAGGTGATGTAGACAGAGCCTGTCTCACCCCTGTCTCAGCCCTGTCTCAGCCCTGTCTCACCCCTGTCTCGTGCCTCTCTCACCCCTCTCTCACTCCGGTCTCACTCTTGTCTCACCCCTGTCTCACTCCTCTCTCACTTCTGTCTCACTTCTGTCTCACTCCTCTCTCACTCCTGTCTCACTCCTCTCTCACCCCTTTCTCACTCCTCTCTCACTTCTGTCTCACTCCTATCTCACTCCTTTCTCACTCCTCTCTCACCCCTGTCTCACTTCGGTCTCACTCTTGTCCCACTCCTGTCTCACTCCTGTCTCACTCCTGTCTCACTCCTGTCTCACTCCTCTCTCACCCCTGTCTCGCTCCTCTCTCACCCCTCTCTCACTCCGGTCTCACTCTTGTCTCAGCCGTGTCTCACCCCTGTCTCACTTCTGTCTCATCCCAGTCTCACTCATGTCTCACTCCTCTCTCACTCCTGTGTCACCCCTGTCTCACTCCTGTCTCACTCCTGTGGTAACAGAACATGATATTAGGAGACTCATCTCTGGCCTTAACTCATTTAGTGCCGAGGGTGAATAAAGTCACCCAAATTGTCAACGTTCTAGAGTGCCACGGGTGACTTTATTAACCAAAAATGATTCATTATTCATTTTGTAGCCAATCAAAGGGTTGTTGCTAGCTAGATACCACATAAAACAGAGAGAGAGAGAGAGAGAGAGAGAGAGAGAGAGAGAGAGAGAGAGATTTTTTGGTTTATTATTATTATAGGGTTTACATTATGGCCGAAGGGGTAGAAGTCTCCTCAGAACCTTTTAGTGCTAGGCTGGGCACTCCGGTGTTGTCTGTGAGAGGTTAGTGTGTACTGACTGTTGTCTGTGAGAGGTTAGTGTATACTGACTCAGTGTTTCCTCCAGGAATTTTTCCAATGGTGGCGGGTGGCCGATTTTTTTAGCGTGCACGCGCATGAAACGCGCACGCGCGCTCAAAACAAGTTTTTTTTTTTTTTCTTTTTTTTTTTCTAATCACAGCCAAAACTAGAGGATGGCCCAAAAAAATGAATATACAGAATATAAACTTGTGACTGACAGTCACATACACACACAAAGATCATCAGCTATAATATAATACGAAGTAGGCCTACATGAGCACAAAAGCGGCTAACGTTACTGATTAACTGTTTACTGTAGTGCAGAGAGATGGTAGTCGTAGGCGGCGTATCAAATGACAAAGCTAAACGTTTAATGAAGGACATGAACGATTGTCAACAACACACTCAAGCAGTAAATAGAACAGTCTAAACAACTTGGGTACTACGGACGGAACAATAGTCTCAACCTATAGTTCCGTGCGTGAATTATGTCAACCCACCACATTACAGAAGTAAAATCACAGTCAGATGGAGCATTCGGTAAACAGCTGAGTATCAGCTGAGTTAAAGAAAACAAACTCTTACCTTTGATGAGACCCACATGAGCCCTGTTTTCCCGTACTTCTCCCGTGTGTCTCTTATTGTCCAAATGTTCCCAGAATTTTAGCTGCATGTTTTTCCAGCATGTAATTCCGTTGTCAATAAAAAAATCGTCTTCCCTTCTTTTCCCCTTGACAATACTGTGTCGTTGCTAAAGTGACGTCACATAAGAATCGTTTTTTGACTTGCTAATGTCTGCTAACGTAGCACTTGAAACTGGCGCCGTTCTCTGGACTGCAGCTGCTCCCGCGTTAGCATTAGCATCCATCTTTTCTTCTCCCTTCTCACCGTCACGAGCTCAAATGACACTTGTCGGCCGATCTAACTCTTAACACTCACTTACAGGACTTCTGACACCATGTCGTGTTATTCTATTAAACATACACGTGAGTCCTTCTGTATTTCAATGTAAGTGTCTTTATTTTAACTCGCTCTGTAAGCTCTACAATACCGGTCTCTTGTTGTCTCGTCGTAACCTGCCCACCTGACCTGGGGGGTATTCCATCAACGTCGCTAAAGGAAAATCCTGGCTTATTTTTGATAACTCTCGCGAGACCTATCAGAATATGCCTGGATATTTGTAAGAACTCTCGCGAGATTTATCAGACTAAACCTGGATTTTCCCTTTAGCGATGTTGATGAAATACCCCCCGGATGTCACTACGGTGGCCTGTACACAATAACAATAATACCACAGTTCACATTTAGACCAATCAGGAGCCCTTGTGTCACGTCGTCAACTGAATGTCATTAATCTGATTTTGGATCAGCGGTTAGAGAGAGATGGGCGTGGATTTAGGTGCACTTTTAGTCAACATCCATTATAGCGCTGATCTAGGATCAGATATATTTTAATCAGCTAAAATGTTCAGATTTTTTATTTTTATTTTTTTTTGAGAACTTTTTTTTTTTTTTTTTTTGTGGACTGAATCAATCGTGGCGGAGGAAATTCCATCGTGGCGGCCCGCCACCAATAAATGCATGTAGAGGAAACACTGCTGACTGTTGTCTGTGAGAGGTTAGTGTATACTGACTGTTGTCTGTGAGAGGTTAGTGTATACTGAGTGCTGTCTGTGTGAGGTTAGTGTATACTGACTGTTGTCTGTGAGAGGTTAGTGTGTACTGACTGTTGTCTGTGAGAGGTTAGTGTATACTGAGTGTTGTCTGTGAGAGGTTAGTGTATACTGAGTGCTGTCTGTGAGAGGTTAGTGTGTACTGAGTGTTGTCTGTGAGAGGTTAGTGTGTACTGAGTGTTGTCTGTGAGAGGTTAGTGTATACTGAGTGTGGTCTGTGAGAGGTTAGTGTATACTGACTGTTGTCTGTGAGAGGTTAGTGTGTACTGACTGTTGTCTGTGAGAGGTTAGTGTGTACTGAGTGTTGTCTGTGAGAGGTTAGTGTGTACTGACTGTTGTCTGTGAGAGGTTAGTGTGTACTGAGTGTTGTCTGTGAGAGGTTAGTGTGTACTGAGTGTTGTCTGTGAGAGGTTAGTGTGTACTGAGTGTTGTCTGTGAGAGGTTAGTGTGTACTGACTGTTGTCTGTGAGAGGTTAGTGTGTACTGAGTGTTGTCTGTGAGAGGTTAGTGTGTACTGAGTGTTGTCTGTGAGAGGTTAGTGTATACTGAGTGTTGTCTGTGAGAGGTTAGTGTATACTGAGTGTTCTAAACAAAATGGTGAGAGGGTCTCACCCCAGTCCCTTGCTTTTCCATGACAGACTGATGTCTGCTCTATACCATACATTTCTATCTGAGTGTTCAGTGTTGGTTGCATGCTATGTCCGAGCCCATGATGGGGGGGTTGGGGTACCACACTAGCAGAAATCGGGCTGAAGGCTGGGTTGTTATGGCATGTGGATTGGCCAGTATGCTCTGCATGTTTCATCCAATGACAGTGCTGCAATGTGAATATGGTATGTGTGCCCCCTTGTGGTGAACTGACCACACTACGGCATCCTGCAGGTTTCCCTGGTGATAGGAGGACATGGCTCATTGTGCTTGGGAGTAAATCAGTTTGTAGAAGGCTGTCGACCTTGGGTCTATTGAAATGCAGGCCTGTATACACAGAATTCAGTGATTGGCTAGAACTTGACCTGGACTTGTGTGTTGGAGGCCTGTAGAGGAAGGAAATAATTGCTGTAGTTGTAGCTGACCTTGCAGATAGCAGAGAGATATTCGTTCTTTTCTCTCCTCTGAGTGAGTGAGTGACTCATAACCCGAATGGTGTGTGTGTGTGTGTGTGTGTGTGTGTGTGTGTGTTCTCCTGCGCACGCCACAGCTCCTTCGCTAACGTCCACCATTGTCCTCTCCTCCCTATCCAGGTTAACAGAGAACATGAGGAGACTCAGTGAGTATTGTTTTACCTTAAGCACTCAAAGCGTGAGTCATGCTATCACACTCCATCTGTCCTCATCAGACGCAGTTGAAATGGAACAATACGGGGATGATTATGAATATCTCATTTGTGTTTTTCAGAGCGAGGAGCCAGGCCTGTCACAAACTTCTTAAGGAACCTCTCCGCCTTATCCAACTGGCACTCAGTGTACACCTCAGCTATAGCCTTCATTGTGAGTGGATGTACTGTGTACGTGACAGCAGCTGGTGAAAGCGGGGAAACAAGTCGCCAACCAATCAAAATGTTCCGACTTTTATTCCAAAACATTGAAATCAATTTCAATGTTGTTCAAGATCAATGACACACTCGCTTGTCAAGCCAAAGCATTGCAATATTTTGGCTTGATTAGAGAGTGTGCCATTTGATTTTCAACAAGCGTTGACATTGTTTACATTTTTCGGAATAAAAGTCCAAACATTTGGTCGCGTCGTGACTCGATCCCTCTTTCACCAACTGCCATCTCACATACTCCTATGGGGCCTCTGTTTCTCCGTTCTATAGTATGTGGACCACCCAGACCAAACCTTTAACACAAGAGTTTGACCTATGCTGTTCTCTAGATAATATATGCCGTTTAGCTGACGCTTTTATCCAAAGCAACTTACATTGCAGTGAGTGCCTACATTTCCCCGTATATATATGGTCCCAGCGGGAATCGAACCCGCCATCTAAGCGTTGTACGCCCCATTCTCTACCAACTGTGGCACAGAGAACCACTTGGTAACACTTTACATTATGTCTCGGACAAGGGGAAGTGGCGGGGGGACACGACATTAAAACAACAGTCGGCCTTATCTTGTCATGACACGGTCATTGTCTTACCGGTAAGCACTGGTAATTACCATGGTTATTCCCATGTTATTAACCACAGTCCAAGCAAAGCGTCCAAAGTAAGCGTCACCAACGTCTTCCCTGCGGTATGTCTAGAGATATGATCTGATGTGTGTGTGTGTGTGTGTGTGTGTGTGTGTGTGTGTGTTTTCAACCAAGATCTTGAAATACCAACAGCTGGAGCAGGCCATATCACAACTGGGTTACAGATGTAAACTTTTAGTTTTCATATTTGGCAGCCTGGGCCATGTTCATAAGTTTGTTGTCAGAGGCCTTCAAATGGCTGGTCTCTCTAAGAGAAGGGACAAACAGTTAGCAAAATATTTCTCAGTATCTGCTATTATTGGTAGCCGCTCAATATGGAGAAGGCGGTGCTTCTTGTACCCATGAGCTGGATACTGTCTGTTTTACAGTATTGATACTGTATCTGTCAAATCCACTGTAATCATCATTTAGTGTGAATAACATCCTGTGTGTAGCATAACTGGTTGTTGGCTCAGCACTACTGTAACTGACTGTTTTCATAATGTCAAAATGCACTGATAGTATTTATGTCCTTTTGATATTGTACATGTATGTGGACATAAATAAAGCATTTAAAATGTGTGTGTGTTCCCCTGTCCCCTCCCTTCCATCCCAGATCTACATGAACGCTGCCTGGCATGGCTGGGCCATCCCCATGTTTCTCTTCCTCGCCATCCTGAGGTTATCCTTGAATTACCTCATCGCAAGGTACCTTCCCTCTGTACTACAACGCCCTACATACTTCGTGACGTTAGAATTATAAGGTTCTATCTCCATTTTTAGTAAAAAAAAATGTTTTTTACATAATCTGATCCATTAGGTGTTTATTAATGCCCGTGTGGTGTTATTTTTAAAATGTTGATTTTGTTTGTTTGTTAGTAATTAATAAAATACAAAGGTTCCATCTGACAAAACATAATGGAATGTAAAAACTTTGACGCTCAATATTACTCGGAACTACCCTAAACGGAGATAGCACCTTATAATTCTATGCTCACGACTTTATACTGATATCATGTATATTCATGTGGTCGTAGTTCTATTGGTTATTACACAGAATGTCGGTTAGACGCAATATTACAATGTTATAACACGACCAATGTGACGAGTATGTAGACATGGTGGTTTTGGGTTTGTTTGATATAAAGTGCGATGGATGTTATGCTAGAAGAGGCTCTAGAACGTGAAGCAGCACAGTAAAAGCAGAAGTTCAAAAATCGATTGTACCACTGGAGCACATCGTCGGCGTCAGCCCACAGAGGTTCAGAGTCTGTTTTTGAGAACAGGCACCGTAGGTAGGTGATCGATGGCGGGGTGGGCGATTGAGGAGGTTGAGGTTAACGTGAAGGAAAAAGGTCGGAACCGTTCTGAGGTTGAGGGGGCCGCTTTTGTTTCCGTCCTGAGTCATGGTTTTGAAAGGTTGCATCTCTGCGGGGGGGGTTTTCAGAGGCTGGAGGATCCAGTGGAGTATTGTGCCTGAAGTTTCAGAACCGCTGGTAAGTCTCTCCCTCTCTTATGTTGACTGTGTGACTTCCTGTCTCCTTGTGTCTTGGCAGGAAGTGGCCTAGTTGGTGCTTCCAGGCATGCTTCCTGCAGTTAAATGGACTAACTGTATTTGTTTTGTTTTGTTTCATGTAGGAACCTCCAAAGGACGACTTGTCTGTGTCTGAAAAATTCCAGTTAGTTCTCGATGTTGCACAAAAAGCACAGGTATAGTAACAAGACAAGGAAATGGGTGTATTTATATTATCGCGGTGTGAATATGTCCCCATCTTTCCGACCTTTATTGGAATAGAAATAAACAAAGATTTCTCCTCGCAGAATCTTTTTGGGAAGATGTCGGATGTTTTGGAGAAGATCAAGAAGTAAGTCTAAGCTTTTGATTTCAGAAATAGCACTTCATTCCTCTGAGGTTTGCAATGTATGAATAGTTAGTAAGTGGTGTGTGTGTGTGTGTGTGTGTGTGTGTGTGTGTGTGTGTGTGTGTGTGTGTGTGTGTTGCAGCTTGTTTATGTGGGTGCAGCCTGAGATCACTCAGAAGCTCTACATCTGCCTGTGGGTTGCCTTCATCTGTTCCTGCGTACTGCCTTTTAAACTTGTGGGCTTCATGGCTGGTGAGTTTGTTCACACACATACAGTACACATGCACACACACACACACTTGCTCACACACACATATCAACACACACGCACAAACTACGGCAGCACACACTCGCAACAAATTATGTAACCATATATTTTCACTCTCTGTATCAATATGAAAACACATTATTTTGAGTCGTGCTCTAGGGCGCCGTGTCTCACGGTATGCGCAGAAATGTAGTTCCTCTCTCATAATATAATAATTCATCTCCAAAGCAATTAAGCCTTTCTCTCGTGGGCTCTCCCTCTGCCTCTCGCCGAGGAGACACTTAGGGGAACATTTCATGTACAAGACACAATGAGATGCACCACGACTGCTGTATTAAAGATGACTCCATCTGACAAAATGTGTCGCGTGGCACAGATTTCTGTATGCAATGTTAAATACTGGATGTCTTTTAAAAAAAAAAAATGTTTTCTTTCTTAATGTAATCCATGTTTGATGATCTGTGTGGTTTTCTGTCTCTCTCTGTCCCCCGCTCTCCTTCTCTCTCCTCTTCTTTCAGGGCTGTATGCTGGTATCAAGTTCTTCATCATTGACTTCCTGTTTAAGAGCTGCCCTAAGCTGCGGGACAAGTATGACACGCCCCACGTCATGTGGAACGACCTGCCCACCGACCCCCAGCTGAAGGAGAGGACCAACGCTAACGTGTCCCGACGGGTGAGGGCCGCACGCGCACACACACACACACACATACGCATCCAAACACCCATCCACACACACAATGTATGTAAATATGCCTAAACACACACACACACACACATCTGAACAACCACCCACCCACACACACACAAATTATGTAATTTGTGTATACCTACACACACACACACACACACACACTCACACAATGATCATCTGATGCAGCTTAATCTGGGGCCACACACACACTACAAGAGGCGAGCAGGCGTCGCATGGCACTGATCACATTCCCAACTCACTCTGCTAATACTGTTGTAACTTAACCTTAATTCTCGTTTTGTTTTCTCCCCCCCGCCGCTGGAGCCAAAGTGTGTAAATGCAATCAAGAGTGTGAGAGTAGCTTAACAGTTGATACCCGCTCCCAGGCTGTTGTTTGTTGAAAGTGTGTAACCCACCATAGCTTTAACATTCTCCCAGTGACATGTCAAATGCCTTCCCCCTGAGCCAGCCATAAACCCTAAGCTGAGACGTAAGGACAACTGACAGCAAACTGTTTTCATTTGAAACAAAAGCTAATTTACCTTGACGCTCTGGCACTGAATGTCATGTCATGTTCTGTTCTGTTCTGTCTGTCTTCTCTGTGTGTGTGTGTGTGTGTGTGTGTGTGTGTGTGTGTGTGTGTGTGTGTGGTGACAACCTGTGGCTTCGACCGGGAAAAAATGTGCACACTCGAGCTAGAGAACGACCCAGAAAACAAGTGTAGGCTTCTGCCGCAACGAGCATATTTAATAAAGTAAAGTATGACAGGGGCGTGAAGTTAAACTTAGGTTCTTCTTCGGTCAAGTCCAACTCAGGTTCGTCCACTCTCTGGGGTAGCCGTGGGTAGAAGGTGGGCCTGGGGCGTAGCTTTACGGGGTTGGGTCGGTGGACACTCCTCTCTCCAGTCTCCGTCTGTCAGGGCCTCTTCAATTGGCTTGGCGAGGCAGCATGAAATACGTCACTATTAACACTAAAGGGATGTATCTCTGGTATCCGGCTCTCACCCTGTAGCTAGGCGCACTCACTCCACGCTGTCAGGTCTCTCTTTGATGAGCGGTAGAGATGCACAGGCTCCGCAGGCTAGCTGCTAGGGTAGGTTCCTCCTCGTTGGGCTGCTCTCAGGGGCTCTCTTCCACGGGTAACACAACACTCTCCTCTGGCTCTCCTCTCATGTGCCGCCCCCCAGCCAGGGGCACAGGTGCGGCTGCTTATGCTGATTGGCCCGGGGCGCGCTCCCTGCTGATTGGCTGATGGCAGGGTGCCCGGACGAGGAGGTAGTGTCGGCGCTCCTAGGCGCCGAGGTGACTGTCTGTGCCGCTGTCCGCGCTGCTGGCGGTCGCTTTTCCCCGGTCAAGGGTTCGGGTTGTCACAGTGTGTGTGTGTGTGTGAGCTTGTGTGTGAGAATGCATGCGTGCGTGTGTGTGTGTGTGTGTGTGTGTGTGCGTGTGTGTGTGTGTGTGTGTGTGGCTGTCATGGTTTGATGCCTGAGCAGTTGACAGGAGTGGTGAGGCTCTTGCTGTAGTGACTGTGTTTTGTTGTTTCTCTCTCTCAGCTCTCTGGCTCTGAGAAGGTAGGGACTCTGGTGTGCCTCTGTCCGGTTACATAGTGCCTGTGTGTGCCACCAGCTGACCTCAAACCGTGCGTGTGTGTGTGCGTGCGTGGGTGTATGTGTGTGTGCGTGCTGGAAAAAGAGAGAGAATGTGTGTGCGTGAGTGTGTGTGCGTGCGTGTGTGTGGGGTCACGACACACCTCGTGATATGAACTGTGACTGTTTGTGAACAAATGGATCAAAATGTTATCGTCAGTTTCAAATGCTATTTTTAAACCTTTATAAAAGTGGGCTTTTTCCAAATTTGTCAATCTTAATCGGTCGTGAACCTAATTCTTCTTCACGTTATGACACTTTTGATCCATTTTTACAGACATGCTCTTGTATAAACCAGTTGTTACATACTGTATGGTGTGTGTGCCAGCACAACTAAAAACCAGTCCTGTAAAATAGTAGCTGTAGGGCTGGTTTGACAGACAAGGCTTAAGGCTAATCCTAGACTAAAAAGCATCTTCAATGGTGATTTTACATTGAAAGTGTGGCTTAAGCCTTGTCTGTGAAACAGACCCTTTAGTGCGAGTAGAGATCGACAACATAGATTTGGATTAGCTCAGTAATTACCTTTTAGTAATACCCACCCCCATAGTTTACCTGTCTAGAACACTAAAGTAGATCTTTGTTCATGTTGATGACACATGCATGGTAAAACCCTTGACAATTGATTAGTCTTTTATATATCCATTAGATTTACTCAAACAACATCCACAACCACTCTCATGCTCAATTAGATCTCAAAAACACTCAAACTAACCAGGATAGATCACATTTTAAGTAGGTTCTTTTGTCTGAGTATCCCCTTGTATGGAGTGCGCCCTTCCTAGTGTATTCTTCCTAGGGGCCTTGCCTGCCTAAGCATGGAGGGACTATACTATAGCAGCAGTGAACGGCATGGCCACGTATCCGCTCTCACACTCCCGCCGTCAGCACACTAATATACTACTATCAGGGGAGGCTGGTGGAGGTAGAAATCGGAGGACGGGCCTTGTTGTTAACGCACGGGACGGAAGGAGGGACGGTATCCAACGTATTCCTCGTTGCATTCCATGCATTACAACGAGCCCGTCCCTCCCCAACTCCGATCTTCGGCCTCCACCAGCCTCCCCTGACCTACCATACACACATACAGAGTGTTTTCTCCACATAATGTCCCTCACGTTAGATGTCGTGTGACAGAACTAACAGAGATGACTACCTCACCTGTGTGTCCTGTGTTACCGTGAGTGACCGTACCGTCCCCCATATTGAGTGTGTCTGGGGTGGGACTTGCTCTGCGCTTTGCACGAGACCCCCCCTCCTCCCCTCCGAGGCTGGCCTAAAGTGATGAGACATGTTTTTTGCAAGGCTATACATTTATCAAGGAGCGGAGGGTTGGACTGTATCCATGGTTGATGATGAAATGCCTCCGTTTTGTGTTCGCTCTGAGAAGGGATAAGGGTTTTGGTTCTCTCTCTCTCTCTTCTCTCTCTCTCTCTCTCTCTCTCTCTCTCTCTCTCTCTCTCTCTCTCTCTCTCTCTCTCTCTCTCTCTCTCTCTCTCTCTCTCTCTCTCTCTCTCTCTCTCTCATTGAGAGTGCACAGTGAGATGGGTGCCAGTGCAGCTGAATGGTAACAGTCTTTCTCTCCTCCTCCTCTTCCTCTTCCTCCTCCTTCTTCTCCAGGTTCAGCCCCTGCTCCCGCGGGGTAGTCTGGCGAACATCCCGTGTGGCGGTGGCGGCGTCAGCCTGGAGGGGGAGAGCGGCCGGCTGCACAGCACCAAGAAGGGGGTGTTCCATGAGATCTTCAACCTCAGTGAGACGGAGCGCCCTCTACCTGGTGAGATGACTTACTGCGGCACTTATATTATTATCTTGCTTTTTGGTCATGTTTTTGTTTTTGTTTTACATTTCATTGAATGCCTTTATTGATTTGTGTTTTCTATGTTCATACACACACCGAAGTAAACTACTACTGCACCACCACACTGTACCATAGCCCACAGAGGTTTGCTGTATTTAAGGTGTGTGTGTGTGTGTGTGTGTGTGTGTGTGTGTGTGTGTGTGTGTGTGTGTGTGTGTGTGTGTGTGTGTGTGTGTGTGTGTGTGTGTGTGTGTGTGTGTGTGTGTGTGTGTGTGTGTGTGTGTGTGTGTGTGTGTGTGTGTGTGTGTGTGTGTGTGTGTGTGTGTGTGTGTGTGTGTGTGTGTGTGTGTGTGTGTGTGTGTGTGTGTGTGTGTGTGTGTGTGTGTGTGTGTGTGTGTGTGTGTGTGTGTGTGTGTGTGTGTGTGTGTGTGTGTGTGTGTGTGTGTGTGTGTGTGTGTGTGTGTGTGTGTGTGTGTGTGTGTGTGTGTGTGTGTGTGTGTGTGGTGTTTACAGTGTGTGAGAACGGCTGGAGATGCTGCCTGATCAATAGGGACAGGAAGATGCCAACTGACTACATCCGCAACGGGATTCTCTTTGTCACTGAGAAGTAAGTAGCTTCCCTGTAGCCTAGCCCCTCTGTAGCCTAGCTTCTCTGTAGCCTAGCTTCCCTGTAGCCTAGCTTCTCTGTAGCCTAGCCCCTCTGTAGCCTAGCTTCTCTGTAGCCTAGCTTCTCTGTAGCCTAGCTTCTCTGTAGCCTAGCCCCTCTGTAGCCTAGCTTCTCTGTAGCCTAGCTTCTCTGTAGCCTAGCTTCCCTGTAGCCTAGCCCCTCTGTAGCCTAGCTTCTCTGTAGCCTAGCTTCTCTGTAGCCTAGCTTCTCTGTAGCCTAGCTTCTCTGTAGCCTAGCTTCTCTGTAGCCTAGCTTCCCTGTAGCCTAGCTTCCCTGTAGCCTAGCCCCTCTGTAGCCTAGCTTCTCTGTAGCCTAGCCCCTCTGTAGCCTAGCTTCTCTGTAGCCTAGCTTCCCTGTAGCCTAGCTTCTCTGTAGCCTAGCTTCTCTGTAGCCTAGCTTCCCTGTAGCCTAGCTTCTCTGTAGCCTAGCTTCTCTGTAGCCTAGCTTCTCTGTAGCCTAGCTTCCCTGTAGCCTAGCTTCCCTGTAGCCTAGCCCCTCTGTAGCCTAGCTTCTCTGTAGCCTAGCTTCTCTGTAGCCTAGCTTCTCTGTAGCCTAGCCCCTCTGTAGCCTAGCTTCTCTGTAGCCTAGCTTCCCTGTAGCCTAGCTTCTCTGTAGCCTAGCTTCTCTGTAGCCTAGCTTCTCTGTAGCCTAGCTTCCCTGTAGCCTAGCTTCCCTGTAGCCTAGCTTCTCTGTAGCCTAGCTTCTCTGTAGCCTAGCTTCTCTGTAGCCTAGCTTCTCTGTAGCCTAGCCCCTCTGTAGCCTAGCTTCTCTGTAGCCTAGCTTCCCTGTAGCCTAGCCCCTCTGTAGCCTAGCTTCCCTGTAGCCTAGCTTCCCTGTAGCCTAGCCCCTCTGTAGCCTAGCTTCCCTGTAGCCTAGCCCCTCTGTAGCCTAGCTTCCCTGTAGCCTAGCTTCTCTGTAGCCTAGCTTCTCTGTAGCCTAGCTTCCCTGTAGCCTAGCTTCTCTGTAGCCTAGCTTCCCTGTAGCCTAGCTTACCTGTAGCCTAGCTTCTCTGTAGCCTAGCTTCCCTGTAGCCTAGCTTCTCTGTAGCCTAGCTTCTCTGTAGCCTAGCTTACCTGTAGCCTAGCTTCTCTGTAGCCTAGCTTCCCTGTAGCCTAGCCCCTCTGTAGCCTAGCTTCCCTGTAGCCTAGCTTACCTGTAGCCTAGCCCCTCTGTAGCCTAGCTTCCCTGTAGCCTAGCTTCTCTGTAGCCTAGCTTCTCTGTAGCCTAGCTTCCCTGTAGCCTAGCTTCTCTGTAGCCTAGCTTCCCTGTAGCCTAGCTTCTCTGTAGCCTAGCTTCCCTGTAGCCTAGCTTCTCTGTAGCCTAGCTTACCTGTAGCCTAGCTTACCTGTAGCCTAGCTTCCCTGTAGCCTAGCTTCTCTGTAGCCTAGCTTCTCTGTAGCCTAGCTTCCCTGTAGCCTAGCCCCTCTGTAGCCTAGCTTCTCTGTAGCCTAGCTTCTCTGTAGCCTAGCTTACCTGTAGCCTAGCTTCTCTGTAGCCTAGCTTCCCTGTAGCCTAGCCTCTCTGTAGCCTAGCTTCTCTGTAGCCTAGCTTCCCTGTAGCCTAGCTTCTCTGTAGCCTAGCCCCTCTGTAGCCTAGCCCCTCTGTAGCCTAGCTTCTCTGTAGCCTAGCTTCCCTGTAGCCTAGCTTCCCTGTAGCCTAGCTTCCCTGTAGCCTAGCCTCTCTGTAGCCCAGGTCCTCTGCTGCCTCTTCTACTCTATCTCTATACCGTGACGCAGTACCATCATAGGGTTTGTGTTGACTCGTCCTCCCTCTAACTCTCCATCCATCTCTCCATCTCCCAGTTATCTGTGCTTCGAGAGCTCCAGCTCCAAGTCGAGCTCCTCCAAGAAAAACAAAGTCATTAAGCTGGAGGACATCACAGATATACAGAAGGTATCTATCTCTCTATCTATCTGTCTTATCGACACGCTCATCTAATGCTGTTTATCATAATCATCGGTGTCAGTGACTATGTGATCCTGAGCCAGGGTATTATACAGATCCCTTGGGAACTGATGAGTTTTTATTGTCATTTAATCCCTTTGCCCTTCATTCTCTCTCTCCTCTTCTCCCTCTCTCCCAGTACAAGGTCCTGTCAGTCTTACCAGGGTCAGGGATGGGTATCTCCATAGCCACTCCCTCCACACAAAAGGTATGGTCTCAAACCCCTCTGTGGATGTGGAACATCTTAACTGTTTGTCAATCGAACAGATACAGTGAAATGCTTCTGTAGAATTCCTAATGCTTAGTTTCTCACAGCAACTTTTACATTTGTGCTGTACAGTACACCTTCTCCTCTCTACCTAATCCTCTACGCGTCTGCTGTTGTGTCATGAGCCCCTCAGAATCATCAACATCTGTCATCCCTAGATGAATGAAAGGTGAATCATTGTGTTTCTGTGTGCCTCCCTCCCTCCCCTCCCTCCCTCTCTCCCCTTCCTCCCCTCCCTCCCTCTCTCCCCTCCCTCCCTCCCTCCCTCCCCTCCCCTCCCCTCCCCTCCCTCTCTCCCCTCCCTCTCTCCCCTCCCTCCCCTCCCTCTCTCCCCAGCCTCTGGTGTTCGGCGCGATGATCCACCGGGACGAGGCCTTCGAGGCCATCTTCACCCAGTACATGAAGATTATGACAACCACCAAACCTTCAAGCGTCCCGGAGCTCTAGCCTGGCTCAGCCCCGCTAACGGAGGCCCCTAGGCTGGGTATCAGGGCTGCAGCCTCCCCTGAAACCTACCTGCTCTGGAGCTGGGCTAAAGGACACTTTTCACAGCCCCCCACCCCACCCCACGTTCTCTCCCTCCCTCCCTCTCACTTTCTCTCTCTCTCTCTCTCTCTGGACAGTGTGGTGGGATGGACACATCCTCCCATTTGATCTGTAATTGATGGATCTTTCTTTTTTTTTTTTGGGTGGGATTGTGTGTGTTTATGAAGGGGGTTGGTAATGGAGGGGTTGTATTGTACTAGGTTGCATGCACATTGGGGGGGGGGGGGGGGGCACATGTTTTTTAAAACAGACATCTCACCACAGAGAAGGAGGCTGGACCTCCTGCCTAACTGACGGATCGCTTTCTTTCGCTTCAGAGAGGTGTACAGTGCGTGTGTGTGCTGCACAGAAAGTGTTTGTGTGTGTGTGGTACAGTAGAAGTGCTGCACAGAAAGTGGTTTGTGTTTGTGTGTGTGTTTCTCTCTCTCCACACATCTGCGTCAGTGTAGTCACCACTGCTGGGCTTGCACAGGGACGTGTGTGTGCGTGTGCGTGTGCGTGTGCGTGTGTGTGTGCGTGTGTGTGTGTGGTACAGTAGATGTTTGTCCAGAAATACATGCTGTGAGGACGTCTGGGAGACGTTCAACTGACAAAGAAGCCTTTTCCGTTACTTAACACGTTGTTGCTGTCGGGTTCTTGAGACACACACTCACGGATATTTCTGCAACAGTTTTTTCGCTTCAGGTGTCTCTTTTGCATCATGAATACATAAATGTATTATTATTATATTATACTTTCTGCACTCACTCGCGGTGGGGGTACCATGGCGGGGTTCGTTGTGAAATGCCTTTCCTTTGAATATATATATATTTTTTGTAACAGCCAATGGAATGAGTAACTGGACTTGGTCAAGGTCCTGGATCTGTTGAATGTGATTATTACCACACACCTCACCTTTAGAGAATCGTTCACATATAGAGTGAAACCCAGGATAATGTTGCTGCATTAGAGGTAGGCCTAACCCAGTCTAAAACCTGCTAATGCCCTATTTCTTAAATGTGGTACATTTCATTTCCTGTCAAAGGTGGTTGTAAACTGTGGGTTGGTTGACTGCCACTGAGTCAGACTCACCCCCACAATGTACAAACAAGTGCAGGGAAGCACTTTGGGCTGGAAATTGAAACTACAGATTGTGTCTTTAACGCCCCATCACCTGTGTTATTTCAGTCTTTAGTGACAAGTTGCAGAACGCCACTAATACAAACCTGTGGGTGTTGCTGTTAACGTTATGTAGTATTAACACTGGAACGGTCCGATTGTATGATGTACTGTCCAACAGTACACTTTACTTGTTTACTCATGAAGGTAATCATCTCCTGATGATTTTAATGCAAATCAAATCAGTCCACTGTTTTGGTCTTGTGTCCTCGGCAGGTGAAAGAGGCTTGAACTGAATATTTTAACGTCACTTTATTATATAATGATGACCCTTCTGAATAAAAGCTGGTCTTTTTTTACACTCAGAGAGGTTTGATATGTAGAAATTATTAATGCCAAACTATGTGGACATTTTGTGCGTTTTTGTAAGATGGCTGACAGTATAGGGACTTTGCATAGTGTCAGTCTATCGCTTGCTGAGTAGACATTCCATGCTCCTGGCTCCAGGTTTTAGCCCAGCACAAGTTACTCTTACGAGCATAAACCTTGTCATGCTGTTAAGTCTGTATAAGCTGTGTGTTGGTTATCGTCTTATATGACCTACTGTATTGTTTCAGACTGGATTCGGTTTTCTTTATAGATATGACTGTCTATAAGCTATCCATGCTGTCTAACTGTGTGACTAATTGTAGTCTCAATTGCTTTTAACCTGAAGCCTTTGTAGTTGATTTACAAGTTACTAACTAACTTTGAATCAGCAATCAGGGTCTTGGACACCCTGCTAGAGGGTTCGCACTAAAAGAAGGACAGAATGTATTGTGTACTTTCTCTAGTTTTTTGCCAAATGTTTGTTTTTCTGTTTCCGCCCGCCATATTCTGCCTAAGCTCATGTTTACAGAAGGTTGGGTTAAAACCTTTTTGTTACTATTTTTTTTCCTGTTATTGTTGGTTCTTTTGTTGTGGCTAGAAGAAGAAGGCTGGTTGGAACTCCTAGCACAGGTGGAGTTATGAAGACTGGTCAGGTGACATCCTCTGGCGTTGAATTACTGTGTCAACTCTTATTGGCTCAGACTAGTCACATGACAATCTCTCCTCCTCACCCACAACCAACAGTAAACATCATCATCATCACTACTCATTCTATTGGTAGCGTGATTTAAAGGTATATTCTGGTTATATTGTAGGCCACTCTCACAGGCCTGCTGTAGATGGAGCAGAGATGGTCATGTTGACGACTTTAAGAGCTGTCCACTGAACTCTGGTTTCTACTCCTGTGGCTCTCTGTGTTAACAAAGTATTAGTTCTAACTGTGTGTAAATGTTAGCTGACTATTCATGATATTCCCATTCAGTATATCGCTACTGCAAAGTAACGTCTACTACTGCAATCATTTGAGAGTCGTGAGTAAATTATTTGTCATCCGTGCTCGCCAGTGTCCCAAGGACAAAAATGACATAAAGAGGAAATTTATACAAAAACTATTGTCATGTACAAATAAAAATCCATGGAGTTTTTAAAGAGAGCGATGTCTATCGTAAAAAAAAAAAGATCATGTGATGTACAATTTTTTAATTTAAGTAAATGAATTTAAACTAAAGCACTTTTTTGTGTTCTGTTTCTGCGTGGGGGGGGGGGGGGGGGGGGGGAGAGAGAGACACATTCATAAATCCTATGTATTCGTATTTCTAAAAGAACATACAGTTCAGATGGAGAAGACCCACACATTGCAGGATGCAGTTTGCACACTGTCCACATGATGGTGCTGAAGGACATCCTTGACATCCATGAAAGGTGGAAAGATAGGGACACCGCCCCCCCCCCCCCCCCCCCCCCCCCCCCACACACACACACACACACACACACGGCAACCCCAACTCTGCACAACAGAGAGAAATGCTAATGAAACGAAACTGAGTTCCCCATACATGAACACCTATTGGTCAAGGTCAATTCTGTGATTGGTCATGGTTAGATTGATTGAACGGCAATCCAGCCAATCACAGCCATTTGACCAACCCACCAGGCCAAGGAAGAGTAAACAGTTGAAGTACGGTAAAGTGTCATGCATGTGTGGCACATGGTATGTTTGTATGTGGCACCTGCTCTAACAGATCCCCCCCCCCCCCATCAATTTGTAATTGTTTACCCCTTATGACTGGCATGAGGAGGTGGTGAGTTCGCTTATGGGCAGCTGGCAGTTACCCCGAGACACAGGCCCAATCCCATTTCTATTTTTTACCCCTACCCCTTATTTTGGAGTGCCACTCGCTTTTCGGCTTTACAAGGGGTAGTGGTTGAAGATCTTCCCCTATGAAATAACCCTTCAAGACCCTGATAGATCATCAGTAGTATAGTTGTTCAATAACTGAAACGGAATTTCTTAAACCATAAACTACGGTTGACTTTTCCAGAAGAAAATAAAACAATATCGAACGCAGGATTCAAGATAATTTCAAGACATGAAATTAAAAGGCTGCCTACCAGCAGGAGGACCATCCTATGTGTCACACACAGCCACCAGGTAAGTATCAGGTAGGTGACCAATCTCAATATCCTTTAGAGTACACAATCAAAAGGTAAACAAACACATTTCATATTAATATATTGCATGGGTCAGAATATCATAATCTAACTCAAAACACCTTTATTACAGGTTTTCTAAGCTCTCAATATGGCTCCAACAATAGGAGATGTGTGTATTTGATTTGGCAATATGGGAATTAGATTAAGTAACTTTACAACAATATGCAAGAAGAATGAATATGTACTGTATTTTGTATGTGAAAGCTGCTATGTTCTTGCCCACTGACACTGGTTTTGCATCTTGTTGGACGAAAATAAGAATTAAGAGAATTAAAGTCTTAATCTTTATATTTTTGTGAAAAGCGTGTTTTTTAACATACTAAAAAGTCTAAAGTATATCATATTATTTGCATATGGTGGTGAAGAAAATGTGGAATGCATGGCATTCATTTAGACATGTTGGCACGTTGTGGAGACTGTAACATGGGTGGGGGTCTGTGATGCTCACCCCTGAATTGAGTCTTAATGAAAATACATGTCTTTATTTTATTCATATAGGAATGTAAGGGTTTGTGGTAAGACATTGCAATATTTGTAGTCATCTGTTTGTTTTTATTGAAGGAACAAGTAATGTACAATGTAACCTCACACTATAAGTTACAGTAGAGTAAAACAGGTGTACCAAGTCTGTCAGGCCATCTTCAGTCATGCAAGTTATACACAAATCGAGAGAGAGAGACGGATACAAATGTTTCTTATAAGCACTAGGGGGCAGTGAAGTCAAAGGCTATGAACGGCTCCTTAAGTTCAAGAAAGACTCATTGTATGCAGTGACAGTGGCAGCACAGCATGGTAAATAACCCTTAATAGATCTATTTATTATGTTCACTGTACTGTATTGCCATTGTCAAGGGACTTGTGGAACGCACTGATTACATTCATTATGTGGCAGGGCTTTAAGTGCTAAGTGACAAGAGTGCTTAGACCCAGAGTACTTAGGAGTACAATGGGACACTTCAGCTGTGAACAGTTAAACTTTTTCATTGCCTTTGAATTTATTTGAGCAACTTCTATCCTCCATACCAGTATGGCCAGCACTCAGCACATAATAAGCAGCTAATTCTGACAGTTTTTGTTGTGTGTTAGCTTTATACCCGGAATGAAGTCTGTGTGAATACATACGAATGTAAATCAAACTGTGATTGCATTGAACACTGAACAAAAGTTCCATTAGTTCTAACTGTGTCTAAATGTTAGCACATAATAAGCAGCTATTGTTGACAGTTTTTTTTGTGTGATTGCTTTATACCTGGAATGAAGTCTGTGTGAGTACATAAGAATCTAAATGAAACTGTGATTGCATGACACATGGGTTGGTAAGTACTTGGTGCGGTGCATTGCAAAGACCACTCATGGACGTTCAGTATTAAGAAAAAGTAGCACTCTACTTTGACGCCCCATGCAAAGCGCAGAACTGTTGATTGTTTGACTGGAGAATTACATAGTACAGTAGATATTTCAGCACAGTAGATATTTCAGGCAACATGAACTTGACCAGTTCCGTAGTCTGAAGAAGGCCATTTGATGGACATATTTTCTTTTTGACTATTGGATAAACTTTTTTAAATGGAGTGTCATGCCTCACCTTTTAATGCCATTGTTACAAATGTTTCGGTTGTGTCTTGTGTTTCTGTCCCTCTACCTACGGCCCTCCTTCTCAGGCTGGGGGCGGCTGTGGCTCAGGAGGTACAGCCGGCGTCTAATGATCGCAAGGTATGCGGTTCGGCGGTTCTATCCCCAGCTGGCCATGTGTCGGTGTCCTTGGGCAAGACACTGAACCCCAATGAGCGGGCCGGCCGGCGCCTCGCATGGTAGCTTGCTGCCATTGGTGTGTGAATGGGTGAATGAGAGGCCGTTGTAATGCGCTTTGGAACAAGTCGCTATACAAGTGCAGACCATTTACCATTTCAGGCATTCTGGTAATCAATTTGGTTCATTCCTCCCCTCCTCATCTCCTCCATAGCCAACCAGAGGATAGCTCATCTCCTCCTTAGCCAATCAGAGGATGGCCCGAAAGTATTAACACCCTGCACTCCCTCCCCTCACAAGATCCTTTTGTTCCTGTCTGTCTGTTCAGAGCGTGTCTGTGTAAGTGGTATAGGTGAGAGCATCCCATGGCTCGTGGGTATACATTTATGCAGGTAGGTCACTCTTGTCTATATTCACTAGTTAGTTGGGGGCAGGTGCCATCTGTTGTGTTTTCGGTAAGCTTAGAGTGTTGACGCCAGACTGTGTCTAGCGGCATTCTTAGGTATAGGTTAGTCTTTTTTAAGGACTACCGGTACGTTATTTTTGTTTTTTTCTTTGGGCACAATCCCCCCCCCCTCTCTCCTTAGCCTTGTCATTGTTTTTCACTGTTCTCACTCCATTGTAACTGTTTGCGTGTGTCCTATGTTGACATGCCTCACCCATCCTCTAGACTTGGACCAGGGTATGTAATAGCTGGGGCTAGTGGAGGCCTAGTGGATAGTGAGTTGGACTGGTGATCAGAAGGTCATGAGTTCAAATCCCACCTGGGAACACCACCACTAGTGTGCCCTTGAGTAAGGCACTTAGCCCTAAGTTACTCCAGGGAGACTGTTCCTGTAATCCTCTAATTGTATGTCGCTTTGGATAAAAGTATCTGCTAGCTAGATTATTAAAATATAAACTTAGTAAGAAAAACTTTGTAAAAGCCTGTCCTCTCTCTTTTTTGAACTGCAACGAAAGTCCACAGAGACCTCATGCTGAAAACACTGCTGTTCATACCTCCACATGAGGAAGCTCCCACTGTTCAGCACAAAGGAGAGGAGAAGGGAATGTGTTTATCTTGTACTAGTACTGCCTTTTTCAGGTCTTTTCATCTGTGGATGATTTTGTTGGCTATTTCCTTTTTTGTTGTACGTGTGCTACTCCCTCTGGAGCTGCTGACTGGGCCTGTGGGTAGCCGCTGAGGCTAGTCTACAGAAAGTAGGGGCCAGTTGGAAATTCGAGTTGGAGGAGATGCTGAACAGTTTCACCACACGCTTCTCCCATTTGGGTCTGTGGAAGGGTAGGGTAGAGAGGTTGGTTCAACAGAACCGTTGAATGAATGGTACCTCAGAGTTGCCTGTTCGTACATACTGGGATGAGAGAGGGTGTATTTTTAGCGTCTGATTGAAAGCGACATTGCCAACTTCCCCCCCTTATGCTCCACTAGACAGGGCAGTTTGTACATTTTGACAAAACGGTGACACTGTGACAGCTCACATCTGTCTTGGTGTCCTGTGTGTGTGTGTGTGTGTGTGTGTGTGTTATTCTCAGCCCAGTTACTGCCCAAACTCCCTCTGAAACCCCACCAGAAACACACACACACACACACACACACACACACACACACACACACTCACAAGCTGGTGAGTGATGTGCCCCATCTTCACCGGTGGGCGGAGGTGACCTCCCTGCCACTGTAGGGGGCTGTGTGGTGGACAGACATTTGGCTCTCTCTGCGGTGAGCATTATTCATTAGTTAAATGTTGAAACGACGCTCCACAAGGATACAAAAGCCCAGGCCATTCCTCTCATGGTTGGAGCTGTCACCATCGTGTCCAGGCAGAATACAGACCATAACATCAGCGAAGAGTCTACTAAACTCATGTTGGGTGCTTTAGTTGGATTTCAGCCTAGAAACACTTAGACAGGTTACAAATACCCTCTGTCTGATCTATAAATCTTCTCTGTGTTCTGTGGGGGAGAATGCTCATTTCACCTCGGGGGGGGGGGCTGGGGGCTGGAGGGGGAAGACCGCTCTTCGTTGCAGCTAGTATCCAGTTTACCCTCCCCAAACTCTAACCTAAACCACCAGGGGCTTGGGATGAAAAACAACTGACCTCAGACCAGTTAGCTGCATGCACATCATTCTTGTTGACACGGTTACGGAATGGGAACGCTCATTCCCAATGCATGGGTTGGCCTGCTCACTGGGAATTGGGAATGCGAGCAACGGAGCACCAGGGCAACAGCTTGGTTCACAAGAACGTTGACATTCCAGCGCCAATTAAGCCCAGAACCCCCCCCTTGGGTCCCCAGCTGTTCTGCAGTAATTGCTGTGTAATGTATTCGGAAAGTTGAGAGCACCCAGAGAACTCTCTCTCAGAGGCTCACTGATTGCTGGTACACAGGGGCCACAGACCTGGAGTGACATGTTTAGTTGAAATATAGGGTAATAGTGGGTTACGGCATAGTTGGCAATGATTATTTGGGTTATTTGGCTGCCTATCAGCATACTATTGTTGTGGCAATCAGCACAGCATTATATCCTCATTGTTGAAGATACTATAGTGGCTGAAAAATGGATTCCGCTCAGAGAATGAAATGAAATCGTTGGAGAATCTTTACACGTCTTTCTGAATCTCTAATGAGAAGTAGAAATGGTTTAAAGAGTCGTGACGTTAGAATTATAAGGTTCTATCTGCATTTTTGGTCAAAATTAAGTTTTTGACATAATCTGATCCATTAGGTGTTTATTAATGCCTGTGTGGTGTTATTTTTTAAATGTTGAAATGTTTCAGTTAGTCATTCATAAAATACAAAGGTTCCATCTCACAAAACATAATGGAATGTAAAAACTTTGACGCTCAATATCTCTGAACTACCCTAAACGGAGATAGAACCTTATAATTCTAAGCTCACGTAGTATTCAAGTAGTATTTCAAACACAGTGTTTCTCTAGATTACAAAATGAGGCCTATGGCCGAGTATGGACACATTCAGAATACTACATGGTCTTGGTCCTCCTGTGATGGAGTCGGTGTTCTTTCAATATGGCCTACAGCACAAAGTAACTTCCAACAAAGTCATACAGAACATTTTAGGAAATAATGTGGTGAGCAAGCTGGAGGGAGGTGCTGTGAGAGATGATTGATGGGAGGTAAAGCCAATTGCTATGCGTCTGGAGTTTTTCTGCTTTTCATGTTGGCATTGGTCCAACAGACCGTCCAAGCGTTGAGCACTGAACACACCAATAGTTGGGACCGTTAATTCCAATCTGTTGGTCTATTATAAAACAGTAATATATGCCAGAGGAGAGATGAAGAGGTGGGATTTCAGATAGCAACATTTGAATTAATCCTCCTAATATACCCCTCCCTCGTCAACCAGGCCCAAATCTGAGAGGTTGAAAGGCTAGGCTAAATCTGAACATCTGAACGGTAGTTCAATGCACAAGGGGTTTTAACTGTTTTCCGCTGCGTGAAATCCCCTCGTTAATTAACAGTCGATCGCACGATTGGACTAAATCTTCCCGGCTCTCGCGTCCTTAACGCCACCTACGTTAGAGAGAAACAGCCAAAGCCGTTTGATGATTGTTGATGCTAATGAACTGACGCGCTGTTTACCCGACACGCATGAGGGCCTGAGATGGCGCACAGGGGAGGGCGGTGCATGGCGGGCGCTAGCGTGATTTTAATGATGTTGATTTGCTGTACATTTGAGGAGAGGGAGCCGGTTTGACTGATGGGCAGATGTTTAATTTGTAGGAGGGAGAGCGGCAGCACAGCTGTTGCTCATTGTAGCATGGATAAAATAACTGCTAATTCCGCCACAGCTTTCTGAACAGGTCCTGATCCCTCCCATTCAACAAGTTCACTCGGGTGACAAACGTACTTGTAGGTTGTTTTGTTTCTGTTCATTAAAGTTTTCAAATGTTGTTGTGGTTTGACTGAAACCATGCTTGTTGGTTTGCTTGAGGCAAATAAGAATATATCCCTTCACTTGTATGTGAGTTTCAAATCAGTATATAAGCCTAATTGCAGGGTGACTCAACACTATGGATGCTTCAGTAACCACACTTGTAATACAGTAGACTGGCCATCTGGAGACGCAAGATTGTGGCTGACCCCTCACATCCAGCTCACAGCTTGTTTGCATTACTCCCTTCTGGACAGCGCTATAGGGCCACCAGGGGGCCATTCCACTAAAGGTGGATCAGTATAGCGGCGATATAAATAAATGCGGCGCTCAGGCAACTCGAGATTGGAATTCAAGCCTCAGGTGATTCCTCGAACGAGGATCAGCCTTGTGTGATGAGTGTTCACAGAAGACAGGCTTACAAATCTTCGATATGGGCGCGTGCACGCAGACATAAAGAGCCCAGAAGAGTCGATCTGTCGAAATGAAGATACTCCACTCTGCAGGCGTACTACATTTGCGCAGCATTCCCGAATTATTGATCTTTATGAAGACGGAAAAATAAGATGTAAAATAGTGCAATACTGCCGCAATTAACAAGGCGAGGGAAATGGTTTGGCAAGAAATTGCTGACCGATAAAATGCGTAGGTCATACTAGCCCCAGTTATTGTTATATGTTCATATTTTAATAAATGAATATTACTACTGTGGTGATATCAGCAGCAGGCTACAAACCGTCATAACGCCACAATGGCCTAGTGGTATCGACCGCTGCCACAGGATTTATTCATCATTTTTAGATGTGGTTCGAATCCCTCTTTCGACACACTTTTTACTGCAATTTCGTTGTCTGAATCTAATCTAAAATCTCATCTAAAAAAGTATGTAGGCTATACAATTATGGTGCAGGCTAATTTACAAGAACTGACACGATTACAATGGTGTTTGAAGCCTTTGCATGAAATCTTCGGTTAAATGTAAAAAAATAAAATAAAATGACTTAGTCAAGTCTCGAACTCACAACCTTTGGGACTCCAGCCGGCTGCCTTAACCACTGCGCCAACCAGACCGCTGTGATAACAGCAATGCAAGTTGATACACATACCTATTCATTTTATTTTATTTTTTACACTTTTTAATTTATGTATCCATCGATCTATCTATCTATCTATCACACTTTCAAAATATCTAGTTATCTATCACACAATCAAACTATCTATCGATCGATCACACTTTCAAATTATCAAATTATCTATCTATCACACAGTCAAACTATCTAATCTATCTATCTCGTGTGAAGTGGGAACTAATATTTCCTAAAAGACACATGAGGAACTGTCGTTCGGGGTTTAGTTTCCGCCTGTGAGCCTTTTTTGACGCGCGTCTTACTATAGCCAGTGTTTTAGCCTGGTCGCGAGCAGGCTAATTATATCTGACTCAGAAGGAGCTCAACCAAGCAGCGAATTATTTGAGCCACATTGATGGCACCGAACGCAAGCTAACATTTTCGAGGCTTAGAACTTTATCGAGGCTTAGAACTTTATCGAGCTTCGTGGAATACCCCCCAGGTCAAAAACATCACGCCACTTGAACAGTTTCTTCCCCAAAGCCATAGCCCTCCTCAATAACTCCTGATCCTTGCACTTAGTTGTACAGTATATTTATTCATAATATTCACTCATATTGGTACTGTATATTTTGTCTTGAGTATTGTTGTATTGTCGTCTTGAGTATTGTTGTATGTTGTATGTACTGTAGCTTGTTCAGAATGGTAGAATACCAAGTCATGTTCCTAGAATTTTCTATCAGTCCATTGTTGAAAGTGTAATCAGATATGGAATAATTGTGTGGTTTGGCAACTTAACTGTACAACAAAAAAACAGACTAGTCAGCATTCACAAAACAGCTATGAAAATTGTAGGTGAAAGAGACTGTGATCCTAAATAAACTATATGAAAAAGCTGTCCTGGACCAGGCTAACAAGATAATCGCAGACCCCCAACATCCGCTCTCCACAGAATACGAAGTTCTCCCCCTAGGTAGAAGGCTTCGCATGCCAAGATGTAACTATAAGCTCTTAAAACTATCATTTGTCCCATTCTCCATTAAACTAATCAATTCTCTCAAGCAGAAACGATGATTAGGACATGATCACCAGCACCTGCACTTTATCTTAGACACCACTTGAAGGGCCATGTGCAATATTCGAAAACACCACTTGAAGGGTTATGTGCAATATATATTTATACCAAATGATGCCATGTCCAGGTGGAAACTGCTGCCAATGTCACTCAATGTTTGTTGCTGTCCTGTTGTTTACTTTGTCTACTGTATGTTGTATGTATCGTCACTGTTGCACTTGAAGCATGAAAGTACCATGCCCAAGACAAATTTCCCCTCGGGGACAATAAAGTACAATCAATCAATCAATCAGTGCACTGCACATGGCGAATAAAGTTTAATTGAATTGAATTGGAGTGTCAGGAGAACTCCTGGTAGGATATGTCGGCCTTGGGGTGGGGGGTCTGTGGGGTGGGGGGTCTGTGGGCCTTGGGAAGGGGGGTCTGTGGGGTGGGGGGTCTGTGGCCTTGGGGAGGTGGGTCTGTGGGGTGGTGGGGCTGGGGGGTTGGGGGTCTGTGGCAGTGGTGTAGTCTAGTTTTTTCTAGTGGGTATACTGTGATTTTGCCCTCCCAGCCTCATGCTCACCCGTCCCAGAGCGATGTGTCCCGTAGCGAGACCCCATAAGCACCACCACACTCACTTATGAATACAGTATGCATCTACACCAGTGTTTGCTGCCTTGGGGGGGTGGCACATCAAACTGCCTCACGCTACGGTTTAATAAGAGGTATACATTTATTCATATCAATTCATAACATCATTCTAATTGAATATTGGGTTGCTGTGGGCAATGCAGTCAGATAATGTCTTTACTTACTCTCTCACCTGTAAGAAAATTGTATGTCCATCTATAAAAACAGACATTTCCAATGAGTGAGGGTTTGTTCCAATGCTTCAATTCACTGTCCATGTACTGTAAATATACCATTATGGTATTACCATAAAGCCCAATTCTAGCAGAATAAGAAAGATTGTATATCTACTTTAAGTAAAATAATAAAGTGCATCCAGTTAGCTCTTTAGCTGGCATGTGTGCAGCAGACTAGCTCATCTAATCACCTCTGAGCCAGCAAAGCTAGTTCTTTGACACTATTATTCACACCATGAAACTATAGTCAGACACTTTCTAGTCACAATAATAACAACCAATTTGAACCAACTTTCTCTGTCAGAACACTCAGCAATTATATTTGCTAACGTTTCAACTTGCTTATTTTCTTCTGCAGACCTCTCACCCTGCAAAAAGTCTCACGTCGCGCGCACACACTCGCGGAAAAAAACGCAAACATTCTCCAGCGCTGGCACAGCGCAAAGCAAAGTGTGGAGATAGGTCTGGCGCGCCCACCCCAAGGCAATGTAGGGGAAATACTGAGAGCATTCTGAACGACTGGTTGTGTTGACAGACATGTCAGAAAGTCCGAAGTAAGTGCTTCGTAACACAGACGGGGTGAATTTTATAAATGAAAGTGTGAAAGTTATGTCACAAAACGCTGTTACGTATCCTCACACATTTTTAAGTGGGTATACGGAAAGCCTTGGCCTTTCCTAGTGGGTATACGGCATAGTCCTGCGCGTCACGTAGACTACACCACTGGTCTGTGGGGTGGGGGGTCTGTGGGGTGGGGGGTCTGTGGGTCTTGGGGTGGGGGGGTCTGTGGGGTGGTGGGTCTGTGGGCTGTGGGGCCAGTAAGGCACGCGATCTGTGGGCTTCGTGCAGCCCTGCCTGCAGCTCCCTGCACCCCCCCCCCACCAAATCGCAAGCATACAGAAACAAAAGGTGGTGGGTGAAGACAGACAGCAGTAGTGAGGGGGAGTCTAGACTGTGTGGCTTGACCTGATCTAGCTGTACTGATATTGAAGAGTTGGCTGGAGGACTGTGGACAGGGCAGCATGTAATAAAAAGTGACACTGTCACTTGCTGTCAACCAAAACAACTCATTGAGCTGGATGACGGTTGGTTGTCAGTGCCCTAATTTTGGCTGTCGTGCAGGGAGAGAACATTATGTTCTGTGTGTGTGTGTGTGTGTGTGTGTGTTTGCGCGTGTGTGTGTGTGTGTGTGTATACGTGACAGCTGATGGATGGGGTTTGACTGTTGTCAACTGTGTGGTGCATGCAGGACTTCAGGTAAAGTCCCACTGGTGCTGTTAAGGTGGTGCAGTACTTCGGAGTCCTTCACTAGAAGCAACATGCCTCTCTCGAGATTAAATCCCTAGCTAAGAATTAAAAAGATAGGGATAGAGAGAGATGGAGGGGGTTATTGTATTAACAGCTGTGGTTGAACACCAACATACTCTGTCATTGCAGAGGAAGAGGCAGACTTATTTCTGACTGTTTTTAGATTGGATCCATCCATTTCCATGACTCATTGGCTCTGTGACAACTTGAAGAAATACTCATCTGTAAAACAAGTCAAACAAGGACGTTTTCATTCCTTTTCAGACGGTCTTGAAGCAGGAAAATAAAAACCGTCAAAGAGCAATAAAAGGTACTACATTACTACATAATACTTGTATGATGTAGCCGTAATAATTTTGCCTGGCGACACCCTGGGAACGAACACTTTGCTCGGCTGCCCTCGGACAGGCGGTTCAGGACCATGTTCGCACGGACAAATAGACTGAAGCTCAGCTTCTACCCCAGGGCCATTCAGGCCCTGAACACAGCAAAGACCTAGGTTCTAGGCCCTGGACAATCTAGACAACTTGATGGCAGCTACTAGATTGTAAACAACAAGTGCAATATTGAAATACAACTGTGAACATTTCAAACCTGCTAACTAACAATACTATGTGCAATATGACAACCCTTGTGTACATAAGGTTCAGATATAGGAAAAGTTAGGATATTTATAGCATAGCATAGAGTACAGCACAGTGTTTTATTGTATAGTATAGTATAGTAGATAGTGTACATAGCCTTTATTTATGTAAACCAGCTCTTTTCCCTTTTTTATTTTACCCTTGGCCCTTTTGTTTTTAGTCTTTTTCCAAGCACCAGGGGAGCCCCCCCTCCTAAATTTTGTTGTATGGTACCTGTACTGTATTAATGACAATAAAGACCATTCATTCATTCATTCATTCATGTAGGCCCGAATATCGCCTGTGGACAGAGAGAGAATGTGTGCTTGGTTTAATGGTAGAGACTTGGGCGTGACGTTTGGGAGACCTAGGTTCGTATCCAGCTGGGTTATACAGCACGTTGCCCCTGTTGGGACTGTGGTAGGCTTGGCAACAGATGGTTCCCTGTTAGAAAACGCAAGGCGTATGCAAGTGGCCCCAATTGGTTTTGACCTCCCGGAAAACTCTCCTTCGTTGTGCAATAATGCGCTAGCATTCTCTATGAATTCATACAAGTGAAATGATGTAACTATTCTGTAATCCACAAAAAGGTGATCCAGGATGTGCTCTGTATGAGGAAGCCATGTGTCAGTGGTGCCCATTGAGATTTTAGGACCCAGGGACAAATAATCAGTTTTCTTTCCCCGAAAACCTCCTTGGGTGTGCAATATGTGGTACATATTGATGTAATTAATATTTCATCTATAAAGGTTAATGATGTAACTACTCTGTGTGATGCAAAATAAGGTGAGCCAGGATTTATCCTGCATTTTTGAATGTTTATGCAAAAGCAGCCTTCTCCCCCAAAACCTACTCTAGGATTGTGTGTGCGTGTGTGGCGGGGGGGGGTGGTTCTGCTAAATGGTTAGTGCTACTAATGATGGTCTAATGGTGCCTGTTGTAGTTGTGCTTCATCTTAAATTTAAATAATTCATCATTATGATTACTATGATGTTTATTATGATGATCATTAGCCCCCTACGGGCCCTTGGTGCCCTATGCACAGTGTGTGCTGCGTGTGTAGGTAGCGGGGGCCCTGAACTACACCCACCACGCTGTCCAAGAGAACCATATCAGATCCATCAAGACAAGTGGGGTAGACGAAGGTCTGTGAATGTTTCCAGGAATTCCACGCACACGAACATCGCATCCCAGAACTCCACCTTCACCCCCCCGCTGTCCCCCCCCCCCGAGGCTGTCCCCCCCCCCCCCCCGCTGTCCCTCCCCAGGCTGTGTCCCCCCCCCCCGCTGTCCCTCCCCAGGCTGTGTCCCCCCCCCGCTGTCCCCCCCCCCCGAGGCTGTCCCCCCCCCCCCCCGCGGTCCCTCCGCAGGCTGTGTCCCCCCCCCGCGGTCCCTCCGCAGGCTGTGTCCCCCCCCCGCTGTCCCTCCCCAGGCTGTGTCCCCCCGCCGCTGTCCCTCCCCAGGCTGTGTCCCCCCCCCACTGTCCCTCCCCAGGCTGTGTCCCCCCCCCCGCTGTCCCTCCCCAGGCTGTGTCCCCCTAGGCTGTGTAGGCGAAGTCCTCAAACTGCAGGCAGAATGGAGTGCTGAAAGTGTTAAAACATATCTTACTCAGAACCGTATAACCGACAGGTCAATCAAAGCGTCACGTTGTGGCTGGGGCCGCGCCGCCCGCCCGGTAATAACCAGCCTTTAATGACAGAGTCCCTATCCCCCGTCTTACCTGTGGACTTGCCTTCCGCTGTTTCCATGGCAACCCCGAGGAAGTGGGTGTCGGCGGCGGCACATGGGAGCTCTAACCTAAAGGAGAACCGGTAATGCAACTTTGGCTGAGGAAGACTCGGAGACAGATGAAGGCAGGGCCGAATGTAGTCCTACCCCCCCCCCCCCCCCGGACGGTGTCCTTGTGCTCCCCCAGCCAGTGTCCTGGTGGTTTTAACATCACGGAAGATTCTGACTTCAGGTTTATTGTTACGTCACATTACACAAGTGTAGGCCTACGGGCTAAATTACACTCAGCGGCGCGTTTGAGTTTCATTT
>NC_137678.1:40014563-40024563 GCF_963989245.1 Nansenia antarctica
CCCACAGTCCATTGTGGCGCACGGCTCCGGTGTGGCGGAGGCTGTGAAAGGTAATCATATCATGGTGATTCACATGACTGCTAAGGGAAGCCAATGTGATTGTCCGTACCATGAAGACACAAAGCCCAGGTAATTATGGTCACTGTACTAATGCCTGGAGGTGAACATGTAGTCAAGACTTTACCTGTCTGTGTGTGTGTGTGTGTGTGTGTGTGTGTGTGTGTGTGTGTGTGTGTGTGTGTGTGTGAGTGTGTGGTGGAGGGGAGAAAAGGGTAGCTGCTGAGTGGAGCGCATTGGCCCTGGGGGCTGCTTGAACGAGTGTGTGTGTGTCAGGGGAGGCTGTTGGAGGTAGAAATCAGAGGACGGGCTCATTGTAATGCATCGAATGGAATGAGGAATGGTATCAAACACACATTATTCCATGCATTACAATGAGCCTGTCCTCCCATTTCTGCCTCCACCAGCCTCCCCTGGTGTGTGTGTGTATGTGTGTGTGTATGTGTGTGTGTGTGTGTGTGTGTGTGTGTGTGTGTGTGTGTGTGTGTGTGTGTGTGTGTGTGCGTGCAGTCCCTTGGTTCTTAAATAAGGACTGTCAGTCATGAAGAGGCAGAGGCGCTCTGTGAAGTCGCCCGCCAGCTTCTCCCATCCTGCCCCTTCTCCCCTGTCTTCAGACATCATCTTCCATCCTCCCCCCCACTATCTCCCCACTATCTCCATCTCTCCCCCATCCTCCCCCCACTATCTCCATCTCTCCCCCATCCCCCCCCCCCCACTATCTCCCCTCTATCTCCATATCTCCCCCATCCCCCCCCCACTATCTCCCCTCTATCTCCATATCTCCCCCATCCCCCCCCCACTATCTCCCCTCTATCTCCATATCTCCCCCATCCCCCCCCCACTATCTCCCCTCTATCTCCATATCTCCCCCATCCCCCCCCCACTATCTCCCCTCTATCTCCATATCTCCCCCATCCCCCCCCCACTATCTCTCCTCTATCTCCATATCTCCCCCATCCTCCCTTCCACTATATCTCCTCTACCTACATTTCTCCCCCATCCTCTCCCTTCCTCCCTCCTCTCTCCCATCCTCACCCATTACCCTACCAGACACGCTCTCTATGACGAAGTTAATTTCGGAATTGGCAAAACAACGTGCCAGCCTCAAAGAAGATACAGTATGTCCACTCTGATCAGAGACTCTGTTAAACCATTACAAGACTCTGTCGATTCCCTGCGAACCACTGTTAACTCATTCCAAAGCCGCTTGGTCTCAATGGAAACCATAGCAGGTGAACACTTCGAACGAGTCAATGCCGCGGAGAAAACAGTGGAGTCACTATACAAACGGCCAACGCATCCCTTTTGGATAAAATTGAGGACCTTGAGAATCGATCTCGCCGGGTTAATCTACGCATTGTAAACATACCTGAGGGCAGCGAACATGGCCAGGACCCGATCCAATATATATCTGAGATGTTGGTGGAAGTCATGGGCAGGGAAGTATTTGAGAGACCACCGGAGCTGGAGAGGGCGCACCGCTCCCTCCGGCCCAAGCCCAGGGAGGGCGCTCCCCCACGGCCGTGGTGTGCTTCCTTCGCTATCAGGAGAAGGAGCGCGCGCTGCGTTGGGCCAGGCAGCATGAGTTGCGCTACTACGACAGAGTCATCAGATGTTACCCAGACTTGAGCGCGGCCCTTTCCAAGAAACGAGCAGCATTTAACGACGTCAAATCAGCTCTCTATCACAAGAAGATCCAGTTCAGTCTGCTCCACCCGGCCAGACTCCGCGTCACCTTTCAGAACAAGACATTCGAGTTCCAGACACCCGAAGAGGCTAAAGAGTTCTATGATCGTCGCATCAACAATACAACAGCTGGAGAGGACTAGTTTAATGTCAAGAACTGTTGTTACAAGCTGGTACGTATCAGGCACTAATTAGACTGTGTACTGACATTCAGTTGCTCAACACCAGAGGGCAGCAAAGCACACACGGAGGAGGCGAATTACAGACTGTGTACTGACGTTCAGCTGCTCAACACCAGAGGGCAGCAAAACACACACGGAGGAGTACGGTGATGTGATTTGATTTGTTTTATTGTCCACGGTCTTATGTTTACCATAGTTAACAATGCTCTTTGCCAAGTTGGTCATGTTAATAATACACACATATGTTTATGCTTTGTTTCGGTTAAACTGTGTGTTTAATTGCTGTGTATTGTTACACTTCATATAAGTTACTAGCCTACATGTTTTAATCGATATACTTATGTCAGGAACCTCTTAGAAGAGGGAGGTTTTTGTAGTTATGATGTCCTACCGGGAGAGGCAAGAGAAGTTTAAGGTCCTGCAGCTCGTCAGTGTTCAGAAGGCGAGCATAGGAACATGGGTGTTTTTCGGGATGGGAGGGGGGTCATCGGGATTTAGTTCAGTGGGTAGGGGGTGCAGGGTCCTCTGGGGTTATCATTGGTTAACGTTTATTATTTCTCATAGTTTTTGCACTTTTACCTTTAATGTGGTATACAGCCTATATCCTTCCAAGTCCTGTATACGGTACCAAGTATTCTAAATGGCTAATATACCAAATAGCACAGTGAAGGATATTGGATCACCAGTGAGCTTTACTTCCTGGAACGTAAAAGGCCTTAATGGACCAGTTAAAAGAACTAGAATTTTCAACCATCTTAAACATCATAAAATTGATATAGCTTTTTTGCAAGAAACACACCTGGTAGTCAAGGATCACAATAGACTTAGGAAATCTTGGGTGGGGCAAGTATTCCATTCTAATTATAGTGCTAAGGCGAGAGGAGTAGCAATCTTAATTAACAAAAAAATACAATTCACTCCAACAGATGATCCACAAGGTCGCTTTATTATGGTTTCAGGCTCCCTCTTTCACACACGAGTTTTGCTTGCGAATGTATATGCTCCAAATTGGGATGATGAACATTTTATCAAAAGGCTTATTTCGTCCATGCCTAATGTACAGTCACAATCATTAATCCTGGGAGGTGACTTTAACTGTGCCATCAACCCAAGCTTAGACAGGTCCCACCCTAAATCTAGGTCCCCTTCAAAAATGGCTGCAGCTTTGAACACTTTTATATCCCAGATAGGATGTGTGGACCCCTGGCGATACAGTTTTCCTCAAAGCAAAGAGTTTTCATTTTTCTCACATGTACACCACACATACTCCAGGATCGATTATTTTTTTATAGACAAATCACTTCTCCCCTCAGTAAGGAAAATTAAATATTCAACCATAGTTGAATCCGATCACTCTCCTGTCTTGATGGATCTCTCCTTCTCTCTTAACCGAAGAACGCCCACCATGGGGATTAAATACAGCTATACTTGCAGACAAATATTTCTGTTCGACAGTGTCTGTGACAATTGACAATTTCCTTGAAACAAACAAAAATTATTCAACTTCCCCATCTTTATTATGGGAAACACTAAAAGCTGTCATTATACGTGAGATCATAGCATACTCGGCCCAGTTAAAGAAGGCAAAACAAAATGAACAGATTAACCTCCTGAACTCCATATCTGAACTGGACAGACAATATTCTATATCCCCTTCACCAGAGATATACAAAGAAAGATTGGGTCTTCAAACACAGTATAATTTGTCTTCTACTGATCAGGCTGAGAGACTATTACTTCGTTCACGAGGTTTAGTATTCGAACATGGAGAAAAGGCAGGACGACTTCTGGCTCATCAACTCAAATGCAGGTCTGCCACTCAATTTATGCCTGACATTATAAAGCTACTCTCCAGTTTTGGCCTCTTCTCTGGCCATAAGCTGAACTTCTCTAAAAGCGAATGCTTCCTGTTAAACGCCTTGGCGCTTCAGATCCCCCAGAGTAGCTTGCCCTTTCAAACATCCAAAGTTGGTTTTAAATACGTAGGAGTTAATATTACCCGTGACTTCACAGGCCTCTACAAACATAATTTCGAACCTCTCGTAAACAAACTTAAATCTGACCTTCAGAGATGGGATGCTCTTCACTTGTCCTTGGCAGGCAGAGTAAATTCGGTCAAAATGAATGCCCTACCCAGATTCTTATATTTATTCCAATGCCTACCTGTGTTCCTTCCAAAATCC
Source organism: Nansenia antarctica (assembly GCF_963989245.1). Taxonomy (NCBI): domain Eukaryota; kingdom Metazoa; phylum Chordata; class Actinopteri; order Argentiniformes; family Microstomatidae; genus Nansenia; species Nansenia antarctica. The sequence continues at coordinate 40,018,672 of NC_137678.1, forward strand.
TTCTTTAATTCTATAGACAGGCTTATATCATCTTTTATTTGGGGTGGTAAATCTCAGAGGGTCCGCAAATAACTACTTCAGAGGCATAGACAGATGGGGGGCCTAGCTCTTCCAAACCTTCTTTTCTATTATTGGGCCGCTAACATACAGAAAGTCGTCCACTGGACTCACTCTTCAGATGCGGGCTGGTGCCTGATGGAGGCAAAGTCTTGTTCCTCGTCCTGTCTTCACGCCCTGGTAACATCTAAGATGCCATTATCTCCCTCTAAATACACCAACAGTGCAGTTGTTGTCTCTACTCTCCGAATATGGTCCCAGTTTAGAGCGCATTTCAAACTTCAAAGCTTTTCAATCCAGAGTCCAATATGTCACAACCACCTCTTTATTCCAGCGAAGCAAGATGTAACTTTTTCTCTTTGGCAACAGGTGGGCCTTGTAAAATTTAGAGACCTATACATAGATGGCATATTTGCAAACTTTCGTGACCTCTCAAATAAATTCCATCTACCTAACTCGAACCTCTTTTGCTATTTCCAGATCCGTCATTTCATCCAAAGTCAATGCGCGTCCTTCCCTAACATGCCTCCATTATCTGTACTTGACACAATCCTCGATACTCCCACCAGTCAAAAAGGTCATATATCGAGACTCTATGACATCATAATGTCCCTTAAAGGAGAGTCAATTCATAAGATTAGAACAAGCTGGGAGGAAGAACTTGGTCAACAAATAGCGGATGAAACATGGAACAATGCATTAGACAGAGTGAATAGGAGCACCTCTTGTGCCTGGCTTGGACTTCATCGTGTCCATTTCAGTAAACACAGACTATCCAAAATATTCCCTGAGCTTAACGATATTTGTGATCGGTGTCACAATGCCCCAGCAGACCTTACCCATATGTTTTGGACCTGTCCTCAACTGACTGGATATTGGTCAAATTTCTTTAAAATTATGTCCGAGGCACTGGGTATTGATGTACGACCGAATGCCTTGACTGCCATCTTCGGGGTTTCAGAGAGCGATCGACTGACTAACATCCAAAAGAATAGCATGTCTTTTGCTTCCCTATTGGCTCGGAGGAGAATACTGCTTGATTGGAAATCACTGAAACCGCCCACAGTCTCAGCATGGCTGAGAGACCTAATGCTATATCTTAAATTAGAAAAAATTAAATACACAATTAGAGGTTCCACAAGCAAATTTTATTCTACATGGGGCTCTGTGTTGGCATATTTTGATGGTCTTAAGACTCTCCCTGAAGTTCCAACCTGAGGGATGCAGGCTTCTGACCTGTCACCTCTCTAGTGTTGGTCCATGTAATGTTGCGACGACCTGTCTCTGTAGATCTACATCCTGTATGTACTGTCTTGGTAGATACCTGGTTGCAGCTGTGTTACAACGGCATTATTATTGTCCAGTGTGAACATTTATTTTAATCTATTTTCTTTTTCTTTTTTTTATGTTATTACTATGCTAATGTAACTTAAGGGCCCTGCAGGAAATGTTTGGGGTTGGGTGGGGGGGTGGGCAGAAATGTGTAAAAATTATAATCAACATGTTTAATCATATAGTATTGTGTAACTTGAATAAAAATACTTGGAAAAAATAAATAAAATAAGGCAGACAATGTGCATGTGCGTGTGTGTGTGTGTGTGTGTGTGTCTGTGTGTGGGTGGGTGCGTGTGTGTGCGTGTTGAGGGCCTGGGCAGAAGGCTGTAGCAGACATACTGTGACCCACTGTGACATACTGTGACCCAGCCGCAGCAGACAAGCCAGTCTCTGAACAGAACAGTCTCTGAACAGAACAGTCTCTGAACAGAACAGTCTCTGAACAGAACAGTCTCTGGACAGAACAGTCTCTGGACAGAACAGTCTCTGAACAGAACAGCCTCTGGACAGAACAGTCTCTGGACAGAACAGTCTCTGGACAGAACAGTCTCTGAACAGAACAGCCTCTGGACAGAACAGTCTCTGGACAGAACAGTCTCTGAACAGAACAGTCTCTGAACAGAACAGTCTCTGGACAGAACAGTCTCTGAACAGAACAGTCTCTGGACAGAACAGTCTCTGGACAGAACAGTCTCTGGACAGAACAGTCTCTGGACAGAACAGCCTCTGGACAGAACAGTAATTGAACAGAACAGTCTCTGGACAGAACAGCCTCTGGACAGAACAGTAATTGAACAGAACAGTCTCTGAACAGAACAGTCTCTGGACTGAACAGCCTCTGGACAGAACAGTAATTGAACAGAACAGTCTCTGGACAGAACAGTCTCTGAACAGAACAGTCTCTGGACAGCAGGTGGCGGAGGTGGGGATCAGGGCCTATAGTTAGGCTGATCTCTGGAGCCGTGCAGAGGCACAGGCAGCGGCTAAGGAAACAAAGGGAATAGGATGTGAGGTTTCTTTGAGTCTCTCTGAAACTTGCACTTTAAGCACCACATCATGACATGAACCTAATAGTTAATCAATCCTGTGAGTGAATAAGTCTGTCACCGATCAATTACTGTAATCTATTATCTGTGACAAGCTGTCCGTGGGTTACCTTCAGAGGTGAACTAAGATAATGTGTGAGGTGCTCACCTCACATGGAATGATTGATGTGTAAATGACAGTGTGTGAGGCATATGTCTTGAGCCCACATTGAAGAGCCTTCCATACACACACACGCACACACACACACACACACACACACACACATGCACACACATGCACACACGCACACACGCACACACACACACACACACACACACACACAGACATACACACACACACACACCCACAATGTGTAGGACTTTGCCTGTACTGTAGCCTACCGGTTGTTTATGGTAGAACTCGGTTGTTGTAGTACCGCAGGTGACCACTGGGTTGCGTCCTCAGTGCATGGCTGTGACTGACGGATGGATTTGAAACTAGGAGGGGTGATTAATGGCTGTTTCTTACTGTCCACACAATAACCAAGGGTAAAGAAGAGGAGAGAATCCAATGTATGCACAACTCCGTCTCACGCTGCACTGCAAGTGTGTGTGTGTGTGTGTGTGTGTGTGTGTGTGTGTGTGTGTGTGTGTGTGCGTGTGTGCGCGTACGTGTGTGTGTCTGTGTCTGTGTGTGTGTGTGTGTGTGTAAGGACCCCCAGTGGACGCCTGCCTGTCTGGACACACGCAGATACTGAGGCTCCTGGGAGCAGTAACGCAGTAAAGGACTTGTTTTCTTGAGTGCTGTTACCAAGGTTACCCCTACTAAAAACGCTTGTGTTTAATGGCGGTTGTATTTCATCGTTCTACTGGATGGAGATTTGTCTTGAGGAGTATGTGGAGGGACTTCTATTGCTTTATATCCCTCGTTCTCTCCTTCTCTCTCTCCGTCTGTCTCTCCTCCTGTTCCCTCCCTTTCCTCTCTTTCCCATCTCCTTGTCCCTGTAGTTCATTCCAAGAGCTGTCTATTTCGGAGCAGTGTGTTGTCTCCCTGTGTGTGTGTGTGTGTGTGTGTGTGTGTGTGTGTGTGTGTGAGCAGAACAGTAGGTTTCCAGAAGGATGAATCACTGAGATGGTTTGAAAGTAAAAGGTAATGGTTTCTTTCCCCCCTGGTGCCACACTTTATCTAGCACTGCAGACCTCCTACCTGGTGATTGTGTGTGTGTGTGTGTGTGTGTGTGTGTGTGTGTGTGTGTGTGTGTGTGTGTGTGTGTGTGTGTGTGTGTGTGTGTCCGTGCGTGAGTGTGTTCGTGTTGCCAACTCTCTCCTATCACAGCTCCTTCAATGTTCTTTGTTCATTGCCTCCTATTAAAATATATTAATACCCTGATAACAACCATGTATAAAAAGCCTAATCATTCTTGGAAGGCGTTTCATCTTTACAAATGATTTAGACGAGAGTATAAAAGGAGAACAAGGTATTATCTTCAATTAAACTAGCGGTCCCTTTGTGAAGCTGAGGGTAACAGCCAGCTCTTAGATGGTGATTACAGCCCATGTCATCTCTTAAGTTCCATTTCTAAAGACTATGTATGATATCTGCTAAACCACATAGTTGCAGACAGGGATATCGATGACTAGATGATCAAGTCCATTATTGGCTGCTGGGAATATGTGAGGAAGAGGTGGGAGATGGTAGTTCCCAGTATTAGTGTTGGTTGTCATTGTTCTTTAGATGTGTGTGTGTGCGTGTGTGTGTGCATGTGCGTGTGTGTCTGCGTGTGCGTGTGCGTGGATGTGGATGTGGATGCATGTGTGTGTATGTGAGTGAGTGAGTGTGTGTGTGTGTGTGTGTGTGTGTGTGTGTGTGTGTGTGAGTGTGAGTGTGAGTGTGTGCTGACCCCAAATGGGTCCCATTTTATTTGTGATATAAAGCACTTGCTGCAGTTGTCTTCATTATTGAATGAATATGAAATAATACTATTTTATCATCTATTTTTCAGGTAAAGAATGTGCATGTTCATTTTTTTTTAGCTCCTCATGATCTCCCCGTGCTTACGAGGATGAAACGATTATACTCTCTGATCACACACTTCTGATCTCTCAACAACAATCCTCAGTCCTGGTCCTGGAGGGTGTCAGTACTGGTCCTGGAGGGTGTCAGTACTGGTCCTGGAGGGTGTCAGTCCTGGTCCAGCAGGGTGTCAGTCCTGGTCCTGGAGGGTGTCAGTCCTGGTCCAGCAGGGTGTCAGTCCTGGTCCTGGAGGGTGTCAGTCCTGGTCCAGCAGGGTGTCAGTACTGGTCCAGCAGGGTGTCAGTCCTGGTCCAGCAGGGTGTCAGTACTGGTCCAGCAGGGTGTCAGTCCTGGTCCAGCAGGGTGTCAGTACTGGTCCAGCAGGGTGTCAGTCCTGGTCCAGCAGGGTGTCAGTCCTGGTCCAGCAGGGTGTCAGTACTGGTCCTGGAGGGTGTCAGTCCTGGTCCAGCAGGGTGTCAGTCCTGGTCCTGGAGGGTGTCAGTCCTGGTCCAGCAGGGTGTCAGTCCTGGTCCTGGAGGGTGTCAGTCCTGGTCCAGCAGGGTGTCAGTACTGGTCCAGCAGGGTGTCAGTCCTGGTCCAGCAGGGTGTCAGTACTGGTCCAGCAGGGTGTCAGTCCTGGTCCAGCAGGGTGTCAGTCCTGGTCCAGCAGGGTGTCAGTACTGGTCCTGGAGGGTGTCAGTCCTGGTCCAGCAGGGTGTCAGTCCTGGTCCTGGAGGGTGTCAGTCCTGGTCCAGCAGGGTGTCAGTACTGGTCCAGCAGGGTGTCAGTCCTGGTCCTGGAGGGTGTCAGTCCTGGTCCAGCAGGGTGTCAGTCCTGGTCCAGCAGGGTGTCAGTCCTGGTCCAGCAGGGTGTCAGTCCTGGTCCTGGAGGGTGTCAGTCCTGGTCCAGCAGGGTGTCAGTACTGGTCCAGCAGAGTGTCAGTCCTGGTCCAGCAGGGTGTCAGTCCTGGTCCAGCAGGGTGTCAGTCCTGGTCCAGCAGGGTGTCAGTCCTGGTCCAGCAGGGTGTCAGTCCTGGTCCTGGAGGGTGTCAGTACTGGTCCAGCAGGGTGTCAGTCCTGGTCCAGCAGGGTGTCAGTCCTGGTCCAGCAGGGTGTCAGTACTGGTCCAGCAGGGTGTCAGTCCTGGTCCAGCAGGGTGTCAGTCCTGGTCCTGGAGGGTGTCAGTACTGCAGGTTTCTGTTCCAGCTTAGCCCTGACACACCTGATCCAACTAATCCACGCTAAAGATCTTGGAGATCAGTTGTTCAGTTCTATGAGGTGTACATTTACATTTTGGGCATTTAGCAGACGCCTTTATCCAAAGCAGCTTACAACAAATCTATTTGTCTAAGTAAGTGAATCATCTAATCCATCAGTCATCATAAGAAAACAATAATCTATGCTAGGACCAGGGGCCATTGGCGGATCTAGGGTAGAATATCGCTAGTGACTCTGTAGGCTG
>NC_137678.1:40032063-40047063 GCF_963989245.1 Nansenia antarctica
AACGCTGTGTTCACACTCCTCTAGCTAGGCGCAGACAGAGTCTCAGTGTTTGTGGACTTGGCTGTCTATTTGCTCATCTTAATGGATTCACCCAGAGGCAAGGCTCTAGGCAGACAGCCATACCATCGACGGAAGAAAGGGGGGTGGAGAGAGAGAGAGAGAGAGAGAGAGAGAGAGAGAGAGAGAGGGAGGAAGGGAAAGAGAGAGAGAGAGAGAGAGAGAGAGAGAGAGAGAGAGAGAGAGGGAGGAAGGGAAAGAGAGAGAGAGAGAGGGGTGGAGAGAAAAAGGGAGGAAGGGAAAGAGGGAGGGAGAACAGGGGAGAACAAAGAGGAGGGAGGGAAAATGGGAAAGTGGGAGAGAAAGGAGGAGGAAGAGAGACAAGTGGTAATATAAAGAGGGGTGAGAGAGAGAAAAGGGAGAGAAAGACGGCAAGAGAGAAAAAGAGAGAGAGAGAGCGGGAGAGAGAGAGAGAGAGAGAGAGGTATAGAGAAAGAAGAGAGCGAGACAGAGATCCAGATGGGGGCACTATAGGACTTGCTATCTACTCTTCTCTGCACTGACAGTTAAACAAATGGGGGGCGGCAGATTCAGGGACATGTCCTCTCTTTCTCTCAATCACTCCCTCTCTCTCTCTCTCTCCCTCCCTCCCTCCCTCCCTCCCTCCCTCCATCCCCATCCCTCCATCTCCTCGAGAGCCAGACTGGGACGGTTCATTGCGCAGTAAAAAGGAATGGGCTATGGCTGCGGCTGTGCTCTCACAGCAAGGCTTCCGAGAGAGGTCGTCTCCCCCCCTCCGTCTCTCCCCTGTCCCCCCCCCCCTGCCGTCCCCCCAAAACAAACGCTACAGAGATTAGATGTCTCCCTCCTGCAGGCCCGTCAGTTTAACCCTATCCGATAATGACAACATTTGTTTGTCTTTGTCACACTGTGCCCCCAGCATCCCTCCCTCTGATGCAATGGCCCGTACTCCTCTCTACTGCAATGACGAGGGGAAAAGAGTCACTGTGTAAAATCAAAATGGCTCTGGAGGGGGGCGTGGGCGTGGAGGGGGGGGACGTGTTGATGGTGGGGGGGCGGAGGAGAGGGCAGTTAATGTATTCTTAACTTCCAAAAAACATCCTTCGGCTATCTCCTCAGACCACAGGAGGGGGGAGGTATTGTTTACACGATGGGGCCTCTGTTTCCGATGCTGGGGAACGGTGTGTAGGTGATTTAGAATCACCCTCTTGTCACAGGGGGGGGGCTGTGTCTGCCTGTGGCGCCCCTGGGTCTTGCGAATGTCCTCTTGGCCTAATGTTAGACGCTTGTGTCTTCCACATAGGAGACTGGGGTTCGAACCCCCGCCCTGTCACGAGTGCACCATGCCAGCTACCAGCAGCAGGTGAAGGATGGAGGGGAATGTAGTAAATTCGGCCTTAAGAACGATGTCCGCTTCAGCTCGTAGGTAGTTAAACTGACATACAGTCTACGGTGGTTATTCCCTACCAGATGACTACAAACCCACCCATGTAATAACTAACATAAATACTTGGTCATAATAAGCTACTGTTGTTGTGCTTCCATCTTTAGATAACCCTTGTATCCAGTCAATTAAACTCCCTGTGACCCAGAGCCTCATTCTGGTTTTCCCGAGAGCCAGCAAAGGCAATATGGTAAATAGCGTAATTTAGAAGAGAATGGCGGTCGGCGAGCGTATCGCACGCCAGGGCCACTCTGATGAGGCCCATTGAAGGGGAAAAAGGGAGGCCCATTACAGAGTGTAATCACTTTAAGCTCCATTAAGGATGCAATAACTTCCAGTGTTTTTTCCACCGAAAAAAAACAAAAAACAAAAAAGTCCAGCTCTCCCTCGATCTATACCGTCGCCTTGAATTGGACAGGGGGAAAAAAAGGCAACATCGGTTTCTACTACTGCTGCCGCTAATGAAGTGACTGTCTCGCTGACGCGGCTGCAGCCCTGGCCTCAGCCCCACTGTGTGCCAGGGGGTTAGATTGCTGCAGGCAGGATGTCTTTCTTGGCCTTGTCTCCCTTTACAAGCTCATTAGCTTGAATGTTCTACTTCGACTTTTAGTCAATTAGTAAGTTAAGGACAGTTAATGCCTGTTTTCTGGAGGTTGTTACTGAAAACCCTTAAACTGAGTACTTTGGTTGGCTATATACTCTGTATGAATGCTGTGTGTGTGTGTGTGTGTGTGTGTGTGTGTGTGTGTGTGTGTGTGTGTGTGCATGCTCTTTGCTTGAATGCATCTGTGCTTGCGTGCATGCATTAGATATGAATATGGAAACCAGCATATACAGTATCTATTAGGGAACGGCCAAATACACAAAACAATTAATAAAGATTAAATGGAATTTAATTCATCTGTGGTAACTCGGATACTCAGGTCTGTTTTGGCTAAAGCATTGCGAACGGGCTCAGCGCATTCACCATGCACCATGCATCTCTGAGACGCGAGGTGATTAGAGTACATTACGGTCCATGTGGGAAAACTAGGCTTCTCTTTGATTTCGTTTATTGTTGTCTTGCCATTTGCCTAAAACACATGTTGTGTGTCCAAGTAATGATGCCGTAGTTGCAAGTAATGATGCCGTGAGTTGGCGGTTTTTTGATGTGTGTATGCGCGCTCGCAACAGCGGAAGCAGCCGTCCTCCGAAGTGCAAAGAAGTGAAAAAGAAGTGTTGTGAAGAAGTGTTGTTTATAAATCAGACCTTCGTAGATAATTTGACAACGTAAAGTCTTAAGGTGAGTTTACACATTCACATCTCTTGTGCAACGTTTTCCATCATTATTAGCCAGCTAACATTCGTTAGCTATGAGGCTAACGATTAGCTAGCTTTGTGTTAGCCAAGCCACTACATTTAGGCTACTCCGTTCACGGGTAAGTCATATATCAACAAAACTAGGCTACACTTACCAACAGTAACTGAAGTGAGCTTATACTTTTATTACATACATACATACATACTGATTCACACATTAAACCCAATGAGCCCAGGAGCCAAAACGAAACAAAAGAAACACTTAACACTGGCGCGAATCACCACTCTCCCCCTCAACGCAAATTAGCATGCTACTAGCCTCAATGCTAGCGGACATGCAAAGTTCGACAGAATACACCCCTCAGTGGTTAACAATACCCCTACAAAACTGTATCAACTAACACTTAATATTTATATACATCTGTTTCTCAAAACGTTTACCTTCTTGGTGACTTTACATACCTGTTTTATGTACTGGCAACCTCTCATACCAGGTACTTCACCCCGGCTTCACCAGTCTAGCTAGTCAACAGCCTTCTCACACTCTATCAATAACAACAGCCCCCAGACAATAATGTGTAACTAGCTAGGTAATATATATCATCATAACTAGCTAGGTAGTAATATATATCATCATAACTAGCTAGGTAGTAATATATATCATCATAACTAGCTAGGTAATATATATATATATATATATATATATATATATATATATATATATATATATATATCATCATAACTAGCTAGGTAGTAATATATACCATCATAACTAGCTAGGTAGTCATATATATAATCATAACTAGCTAGGTAGTCATATATATCATCATAACTAGCTAGGTAGTCATATATATCATCATAACTAGCTAGGTAGTCATATATATCATCATAACTAGCTAGGTAGTCATATATATCATCATAACTAGCTAGGTAGTCATATATATCATCATAACTAGCTAGGTAGTAATATATATCATCATAACTAGCTAGGTAGCTACAGTAAGTCATATATATCATCATAACTAGCTAGGTAGTAATATATATCATCATAACTAGCTAGGTAGCTACAGTAAGTCATATATATCATCATAACTAGCTAGGTAGCTACAGTGGCTAGATAGTCTAATTCCATTTAGCATGTTTTTGTTGTTGTTGTTGTTGTTGTTGTTGTTCGTTTTGTTTAGCCAAAACGAAACAAAAGAAACACTTAACACTGGCGCGAATCACCACTCTCCCCCTCAACGCAAATTAGCATGCTACTAGCCTCAATGCTAGCGGACATGCAAAGTTCGACAGAATACACCCCTCAGTGGTTAACAATACCCCTACAAAACTGTATCAACTAACACTTAATATTTATATACATCTGGTTCTCAAAACGTTTACCTTCTTGGTGACTTTACATACCTGTTTTATGTACTGGCAACCTCTCATACCAGGTACTTCACCCCGGCTTCACCAGTCTAGCTAGTCAACAGCCTGCTCACACTCTATCAATAACAACAGCCCCCAGACAATAATGTGTAACTAGCTAGGTAATATATATCATCATAACTAGCTATGTAGCTACAGTAAGTCATATATATCATCATAACTAGCTAGGTAGCTACAGTGGCTAGATAGTCTAATTCCATTTAGCATGTTTTTGTTGTTGTTGTTGTTGTTTTTAGTTCAGCTGTGGAGCCTGATTGCCATCGCAAACCCTTGCAGCAACAGATTAACACATTTTGTTAATTAATTTATCTGCATTATGACTATAGGATGGTGGGGGGGGGGGGGGGGGTGCTCAGCATTATACCAAACACAGTCCCAATTTGTGTGTTGATGAGAGATAATTTATTTGTTCTCTTTTACACCCTCATAGGAGTTCTGTAATGACCAGGCACAGGAAGATGGACTACCATCCACCAGGGGTCGTCCATCCCTCGGACAAGACTGAGACAGCAGGCCTAGTCTTTACACCCAGACCTCCCGCTGCTCAAAGACCACGCCTGGCCTCCACCCCTGTGAAAACTCTCTCCTCTCCTCCAGAGCCTGCTGAGGGTCACAAGGGGGTAACATCTGAAGTATCCGGGGGGTGTAGTTCCGCCTCCGCCCCCACCGCCGCATTCAGCCTCAACGAAAACCACATGGTGTGTCTGCCTCTCGTCCATAACGGTCAGCTGTTGTGGGCGCGCTCAGAGCAGACCCAGGAGCTGGAGGGCACAGAGAAGCTGGTGGAGGCCTACAACGTGTTCCCCTACCTGACCCTGACGGAGACGGCCGTGCTCGCCCAGAGCTGCTCCCTGCACCCCGACCAGGTCCGAGTGTGGTTCATGGTCCGGAGGCTCCGCTTCGGCATCAGCTGGGACGGCGAGGAGATACGCGAGGTTCGCAGCAAACTGCTGCACTCCATTCCACCCCCCGACGCAATCGGCGGAGGGGGGGAAGGGAAAGGAGGCAGAAAGGGAGGAGGTGGCGAAGGAAAAGATGCTGGAGGGGCGAGTTGTCCTCAGGAGGGAGGATGTCAACAACAACAACAACAAGCACAAACTGTCAAACTGCCTCCTCCTCCTCCTCCACCTCCTCCTCCTCCTCCTTCTCCTCCTCCACCTCCTCCTCCTCCTCCTCCACCTCTATCTCCTCCTCCTCCTCCACCTCCTCCTCCTGTCTCCACCTCCAAACCAGGGCCCCAGAAGAAGAAAAAGCCCCAGAGCACAAGTCCGTCCAAGCCAGGCCGGGGGCCGAGGAAGGCCTCAGCAGCTCAGAAGGCCATCCTGAGGCAGGCCTTCCTCACCTGCCAGTGGCCCACCAAGGAGGACTGCACACTTTTGCAGGCGCAGACGGGTCTCACCCGCCGTAACATAACCCGGTGGTTCGGCGACACGCGCAACCACGTCCAGCACGGCCTCGAGAGATGGATAAGTGAGGAGGATCGCTGTAAGATTATAGCCATTGTCTGCTCTTATGCCTTAGAGATGATCAATGATAGATAACCAGATAACCAGAGATAGATTGCTTTTGACACAGCCCAAAGAAACGACCACATGATGGTTCCCCTTCTCCTTATATAACTGGTACAGTGAGACAGATCATGCATGACATATCATTTTCCATATTGTAAAAGTCACTAAAATAGCAGCCAAGTTCCTTTTTCTTTCTTTTTTATGAAAACGTTTACCCATTACAGAGAAACGTACAATAATGCACTTGGAACAATATGGAACAATCAATACAGTTAAAATACAAGTACAAAACAGCTTGAACACAGTAAGTGAGCTTATTTGAACATTTCACCTAACACAGATTTTTTTTACATGACAACAACACAACACTTTTTTTTTTATGAGCTTAACCCTTTCCTGTCTCACAGGGTAAAGGCCAGTGGCTCAGGTGATCTAGATTCTACTGGTTGTATGACTGCTGGATGTTCAGCGTGTCACGCAGCATCAGGTCACGCAGTCGCCACAGCGCGTCAGCCATGGTGTTGTGGGCGCCCTTGCTCTTCAGCCAATGGGACGGCAGCCCTCTCTCCTGCTCTTTAGTCAGTCGGACATCTTTCTTTTTAGCTACTCAAACATGTCCACATAAACACACAAATTAGCACACTGACATACTTCACTACATTTTCATTTCACTTCCACTCTAATCTCAATGCAAACATACAGTGTGGGAAGTGGCACACAATAGGTTACATTTCATGATACATTATACAGATGAAGAGACAAATTACACAAATGCCCCGAGAGATGCTGAACATAGTCAAAACAACAAATTGCATTAGATTTTTTTTCTTTCATATCACACTCAGTCAGTATGTTATTCAATAGGTCATTTACAGCTACCAACCCTGAAATGTAAGTTTTTCTTCTCTTTTCTTGAAATGACACGAAATAGTGAAATAGTGATATTGAAATAGTGTGAAATCCCTTTCGATGAGGAGGTGAGCTCATTTGAGACTTGGCCACTGAGACAGTGAGTGGGGGCCCCCCCTACAGGCCCTTGGAGGGCCCAGGGTTCTTGCCCATGGCGGGGTGCGTGCCGTGGCCCTGGAGGGCCCCCAGTTGCTGGTAGAGCCCCATGAGCTGGTTCAGGTAGGTGGCCTGGCTGGCCAAAGAGAGGCAACAGAGGAAGTCACAACAAAAATCTTAATTCACTGTTCATTCATTAATGAATGTGCCAAGGCCTGCCACCTCCTACAAAGAAGAGTAGCCTTCATGAGCACCGCAAAATAAACTGCCCCCTCCTTTTTTATATACATATTTAATTGCTTTATATATTGTATTTTATTGTAATGCCAATGGTATTTTTTGTGTAATAGTTCAAGTGTAATAGTACTTGAATGTACGTTTTTAATTTATATTGCTATGAATTGTATTGTGTCTCACAACTCCATGTGAGTGGTCCTCAACTTTTTAATGCACCTTTTGTTGCTGTTCTTTATACCATACCTGTTTGTTGAGGAGTGGTGTCAATCTATCTATCTTCATTGTTTTAATCTTCATTCACTGTTCATTCATTGTTTTAATCTTCATTCACTCTATTGCCTCCAGACTCACATGTTCTTTCTCTTTTCTTAATGAATAAACAGTTTTTTCCTTGTTCTGCAACTATTTCTCCTCATTTATATTTTGTGAGCTGCATCATTGTCAACAGATGAACTACACAGATGAAATCATGTATATAAGAGAGTAGGAGATGAATGTAATTTAAAAATGCCATCTTTGTCCATCACACATTATATCATCACTGTGTTTAACATGGTACAATTGATAGAAAAAGAGGATTATATACATCAAACATATTTGTATTCTAATTTGTACAACCAACTTTTCTACATTTTACATTATACACCAGCAGCATAATGTGTTAAGCTTATCATACTCATTGTACATATTATACTCTTAGTATTCAAAATATTACTCGAACAGAAGGTTGCCACGATTGGCACAAGTACATGTTGTGATCAGCTCCACATCTTATCTTCTATTCTCATTCGACCTGATGAGTGATTAGCCAATCACAGAGGGTTAGGGTTAGACACTCCCCTAATTCCAGTACTCCATAGAGCCTGCCGGCTGGGGCTGCCAGGACTCCGCCCCCTCGATGATCCGGCGAATCACAGAAGCAGCGCTGATCATAATATGACCAGCTGCTTGGAGGAGGGTGGAGGCAACACGGAGGGCTTCTCTGAGAGAGGAAGAACGTGAGTGAATCAGTTGAATATACAGGCAGTAATTAGTAAAAAAAAAAAAAAGTTCAATACCCCCCCCTTACACGCACAAAGTCACACCATATCCTCTGCTCACCTGACGGTTTTCTTGGGCCCAAGGCATTTGAAGTCTGCACTGACTGAATACCAGCCCCTGAAGGTGGCCTTCACGCTCAGAGAACCAAAGAGGTCCTTGGGGTTCAGTCTGTACAGGTCAAAGGTCACACATGTGATGTCTTTTCCTGTCCGGGGCTTGATCTGATCTTGGGGTTTGGAGTAAGCCTTTCCCTGAGGGTTTGGTTGAGAGAAACAAGGCTTTAGTTTAGACCAGGGGTCGGCAATTAGGTTTGGCCTCGGGCCCCCAAAAAAATTAGCCACTAGATGGCGGGCCCGAACATAATCAAAGGATAATTTGTAATTAAAGTAATTGATTGTTAAAAAATGTGACACGTTCTAATGCTTTGACTTTTCTTTCGAGAAATGTACACATCGCTAGTCAACTAACACAGCTTGTTTTGAGAGCCTGCTAACAATGTAAAGTAGTGTTATAATTAACTAGGTAGCAGTCCAATCCATTTCGTTGCAGTATTAGGCTTGACTAGCGAGTTTGTGTTGTGATTCTCAACAACGTTGAAACGTAGTTTCACCCTTTTCCATAGTTTTGAATAATAAATGTGTGGACTGACGATGTATCGCAGCCTAACTTATTCTAATAATTATTTAACATACTTTTATTCTGAATGATTCCCCCCTCCTCCAGACAAGGTCACATTATTTATTATTGGATTGGTTGTTTGCGTGTCGGGTGAAGTTAGCTAAACATTTAACCTGCTAACTAGCAAGAGATACATAATGTCACTCTCCAAAGGTCTAAAGAGGAAAGTTGACGGTGAAAACAGGGCATTTAAAGAGGAATGGACAGCGAACTATACGTTCATCCTACCTGGTTTCATCAATGCAAAGCCGTTGTGTGAGACTCACATCTTCCCTGCTCACAATGTTCCCTTTCTATACATGCGAGTCATCCTTTTCCTCAATGAATGTGATAAAGACGCACAAGAGGAATCGATAGATGCATAAAAATAAAAATAAACTGCCTGCGGATTAAAGTGACGTCAATATCACCAGATATCAAGCAAATTGTGACCGATGGGAGATGCCACTTTTCACATTAAGTGAGTACCAAGCCTGTCGTTATTGTATTTAATAACCTAATTGTATTTTGTATATTTTGAATGAATGGCTTATGGCTCATTGTAATTATTATCCCTAATAGCGCGTTTGCTCTGTCGTTTCAGGAGCATAGGCCTACCACCACTTTTGCGCCGATTTTGTTGTCAATGTTTTTCAGAAAATTAAACAGAATTTGCTTTGTTACTGTTCATATGTGTGTTGCAGTCACATACGTAAACATTACGTTTGAATGATTTAATGAGCTGATGTTATTTTTTTCAAACCACACCGTATGTCGGCTATTTCAGCACCACGCCTTGTCCACCTGCTTATGATTCTCTCTGAGGTGACTCATTAACTTCGGTGCACCCCGCTGCCTGATTGTCTGTCCCTGTGTCATTCACTCTCAACATGAATAAAAGTACAATAAGCATTATTCAGGTGGTGGTAGATTCTCTATTCGGACATTATAGGCGCGGTGTGGGACTGTCGGTCCGATATTGTAAAAAAGAAAAAGAAAAAAAAAGGGGATTCTCAAAATAATCTGCTGGGCCAAATATTATTGGTGACGGGCCAGCAATGGCCCACGGGCCGCCTATTGCCGACCCCTGGTTTAGACGGTAAGGCAGAGAATTCCATGTCGAGATCCTTATGGATCACACACACACTACTTTCTTTCATTTTTTTCTTTATTTATCCAGGGAAAACTGAGACCAAGGTGTCTTTTGCTCCCTGTCTACACTATTAGTATGATTACAAAGCTACATTAAATATATATGAAATATACAACACAATAAAATACAAAACATTAATCGTAAAACTCGTTAACACAGCGTGAGCTTAGAATTATAAGGTTCTATCTCCGTTTAGGGCAGTTCAGAGATATTGAGCGTCAAAGTTTTTACAATCCATTATGTTTTGTGAGATGGAACCTTTGTATTTCATGAATTACTAACTCAAAAATGTCAACATTTAAAAAAATAACACCACACATGCATTAATAAACACCTAATGGATCAGATTATGTACAAAACTCAATTTTGACAAAAATTGAGATAGAACCTTATAATTCTAACGTCACGACAGGCTAATGTACATGCACACTGAGATGCACAGATTAGGGATGAGACTACATTAGCAAAATACTCTAATATTGATACAGTATCGGGCCACAGACAACCTACAGCAGGGGGTCTCCATGTCTGGCAAGGCTCCAGGGCCATGAGGACAGTGTTGTCAGGCAGGGACATGAAGAAGTCCTCAGAGTCCACCTCAGTCCCGTCCTCCTCACACACCAGGGACAGACACATGGTGGACAGGGACAGCAGCAGAGCCTCGCACACCTGGACAGACAGAAAGCCAAGGGATATTTTCAGGAAACAGTCCAACTAAGTGAGTATGAAGTCAAATCTGTATTATGTGTTTGGTTTTTTCTCCTCAATATCTCTTAATTTGTGTTGCATATTTTCATAATCATTGTGTTTTGCATCAAGTCTCTCTCTCTCTCTCTCTCTCTCTCTCTCTCTCTCTCTCTTCCTCTCTCTCACCCTGTCTCTCAGCTCCTCCAGAGTGCCGGCTGTGACGCCCTTCCTGGTCTCCCTGTCTTGGGTGACCACTCTGAACGGCCGTTGGGGAGCCGACCACACACGCCTGGACACGGACCTGTGGAAGAGGAAGAGTGAAGATGATTTTCAGACCTGATGACACAGATCACTGGCGGACTCAGGGGGGGGGGGCAGGGGGGGCGACCGCCCCTCCTGGTGCCCCCACGGTTGAAAAACGTCTCGCTTAAGTGCCCTTTTGAGTGGCAAAAATGCCCTTTTGAGTGGCGAAAATAGAGGATGTGCCCTATTGGCTGCCCTTCCAATGGTCTAAACTTGACCATGTGCACTGATGGGGTCCCACAGCGTTGACACATTGACATTGCCGTAGTAAGACAGCTAGACACTTTACCGCAGACTGTAGATGTACAAAGCTATCTTAATGACTCACTAATTATAGAACAAAAACAAACCCTCATATAGATGGTCCCAGGGTCGGAGTGGGACTCATTTTCAGCTCTGGAGTTTCATGCCTCAGACCGGCCCACTTTAGTTCACAACCGACTACAGTAGCCTATATTAAAATCATGTAATTACAACCTTGGTATTTTAGTCTGTAATAGCGGACTCACTGTTCTCTACAGTCTTCTCTACATTTACAGGATGCTATGTCATGGGTTTGTTTCATTGTTCCCACACTGGTACAACAGCTCACCTGTGCCTTCTACTGTGATAGCAGAAATCCCTTGCTGGACACCACTAGGGTAACCAGGTCCCAACAAACCAAATGTGGGACAAGGAGTATGTTTGTGTGGGACAATGTGGGACACCCTCTCAACAGGCCCGGACCGAACTTTAGGTGCCCCTAGTAGCATCCGCTTCCCCTGGCCGAGTTGAGAGCTATGTCTATCCAATTTTTTAAATATATGCATTTCCATTCTGTTTCCTATTCTGTTTGGTTTATTCAGTAGCATCCAATAATAGACTATGCAGATAAAAACTTAACAAATATATAACAAATATATTTTATTTGAATGTGAACCTCACAATAAAGTATCTGTATGGAGCAGAAAGTGAAGTCAAAGTGCAGTATCAATTTAGGCTAGTATATTAATAAAGAAAAGTAGCCTGACAGTGTTAGGCCTGTAGATGATTGAGTATGTAGGCTATCTAGTTAGTTAACTTGCCTCCCATTTGCAACACAAATGCATTGACATAGCTGTCAAGGCTAACGCGCGCACACACTAGACGAAAACATAAAACACAACTCTGCACTCATTCAGACAATGACAGTGATAACAGCTGGTTAAGGATAAACCAATTGCCCAATTGCCCAAGTCATTTTTCAGTGTTTTACATAGCCTGAAACTACAGATTGTAAGCTTCAAATGCTTTTGAAATCTGATTTTTTTTTAGGACGACACAAGTATTTGAATGTTGGTGCACCTCAGACAGAGACTGGGAGAAAAATCACTCTGCTGCAGCAACAAACGCTGTTAACAGCTAGCGGCTAACAGTGGTACATCGCTACGAACGTCTAACTACATTTTTATAACATCACACAACATGCTGAGGGAACATGAACATGCTAAAAACACATAAATAGATGAACACATAGTCCTTGATTTTGAACACATCCTAAAACAAAAGTATGTTTACAAGTAAAGTGGTCACTTACCAGTAGCCTACGGCAAACAAGAACAGTGAATCCAATCCACAAATTATAAGTATTTAGTGATCGTTAAACTGTTGTTTGTTATATCGAGTGGGTACTTGATACTAGATATTGTTGACACAATAAGTTTCACTTTACGAGCCCTTTGAGTCAGCGGGTGGTTCGCACAAGCAGCCAGCTCCCTATATCCACGTGGGGCCGTTGCCATGGGAACATGAATGCTGTTTCCTGATAGGCTGAAGACGTTCCATCGAATCTGGACGTTCTGCTGCAACTGAACATGTCAGCGCTTGGTTGCGGCGCTTTGTTGCGGCGCTTAGATGGACACTGGCCCCGTGACCGCGCAAAGGGGGACATCTGGTCACCCTATTTATATGGTATCGGCCCAGAATGGTACCGGCCCAGCCGCCCAGAACGGTATCGGCTTGCAAGTACTACCATGACTGAAAACCGGCCCAGACCGGCCCAAAACCAGACCGGCCCACCGGGAAAACTCCAGATCCTCCCGATTAGCCACCCCGGGCCTGCTCATAGCATAATTGCCTGTCATATTTTGGCCAAATTGAGATCTGCCTAACTCTACTCTCCTAACACTGCTGATTCACTGTGCGTTATTGCCAATGCCGTCAGCCTATCAGACAGTGGCGGCTGGTGCTAAAAGTTTTGGGTGGGGCACAGGTTATGGGGGCATGCTCCACGGGGAAGAATATCAACTTTAAAATCTGGATTTACAGTCGATTTTAGCATGAGAATAGCTCTACCCCCCTGTACAGACCTCGCCATCCCCTCTACCCCCCTGTACAGGCCTCTTCATCCCCTCTACCCCCCTGTACAGACCTCTTCATCCCCTCTACCCACCTCTACAGACCACTTCATCCCCTCTACCCCCCTGTACAGACCTCTTCATCCCCTCTACCCACCTCTACAGACCTCTTCATCCCCTCTACCCACCTCTACAGACCTCTCCATCCCCTCTACCCCCTGTACAGACCTCTTCATCCACTCTACCCCCCTGTACAGACCTCTCCATCCCCTCTACCCTCCTCTACAGACCTCTTCATCCCCTCTACCCCCCTGTACAGACCTCTTCATCCCCTCTACCCCCCTGTACAGACCTCTTCATCCCCTCTACCCCCCTGTACAGACCCCGTCATCCCCTCTACCCACCTCTACAGACCTCTTCATCCCCTGTACAGACCTCTTCATCCCCTCTACCCCCCTGTACAGACCTCTTCATCCCCTCTACCCACCTCTAGAGACCTCTTCATCACCTCTACCCCCCCAGTTTTCTCTACAATTTCTACAATTTTCTCTCTACAGTTTCTACACGTCAACGTGTACCGAAACACTTGTTTCCAACGTGGTCCTACGTTTCTCCTACACCAAGACACATACAAAGAGCATAGAAACATACAAAGAGCATAGAAACATACAAAGAGCATAGAAGATACAATCAGAATACAGTCTGCCATTCCTTCTCCCAGCATCGATTTGGTTTTCCTATCATGACTGAAGGACAGACGATTCACTTACTTACACTACTGTAAGTCGCTTTGGATAAAGGCGTCTGCTAAAATGCCAAACATGTAAACAAATAAATCATGTAAATGTCGGCTAAGGTGATCAGCTGAGCTTGACTTGGGACTTGACTAACAACAAGTGACACATTTCCCATCTCACACGCTGTTGTTGCACAATGTTATTGTGTGTGTGTGAGTGGGTGTGTGTGTGTGTGTGTGTGTGTGAGTGTGTGTGTGTGTGTGTGTGAGTGAGTGTGTGTGTGTGTAAGTGTGAGTGTGTGTGTGTGTGTGTGTGTGCGTGCGTGTGTGCGTGTGTGTATGTGTGTGTGTGTGTGTGTGTGTGCGTGTGCTGGTTGAATACATAAACAAACAAGCGAAAAGACGACATTAGAAAACGTACCATGCTGACGATATTACTAAATGTTTGAAGTAGCTTTTATCTTAGCTGACTCTCTTACCTTCAGGTCGAGTTTGTGTATTCTGGCTTCGCAAAACACCAACAGTAGCAGCCTAACAGCCGGTGCGGAGATTGCGACCACAAACGAGATAAGTTTGACTTCGGTAATAGGTCCAGTTGCAATATCCTCAAGTTGGGAACAAAAGATGCCTCCTTCTAATCCATTTGTTCAATTTGTTTACAGAAATAAATCCTCCTTACATTGTAAAAAAACGTAATTTGTTAGGAGAGCAGTCGTGCGTGCGTTCAATCCATGCTGCCCCGGAAGTCGGAAGTCCTCAGCATGTGCATTTTCTGCAATACAACTGGATATTCAGGGCGCAATTTTTTGCGCCCCGGCCGAGAAATAGGAGACAGCCAATTGGAGCGCTGCTACAGCTCACGTGTAAGCGAAAAGTATTTGGCCTGCGATAGACTTGCATTCGACCGGCGTCCCGACTCCTCCCCCTATGTATTTTAACAGTGAATTTTACACACACACACACAGATAAAATGTTTATTGTATTGGAGGATTTTTAATGAATGTTGATAGGCGCCGACAGAATATCAGCCGCATTTTGTGAATAAACAATGTTTATTTAAAAAAAAAACTTTTACAAATCGCAACTAGGAAGTGAAGGTGGGGGCGGCGCCCCAGCGCCCTCTATCGGCCAGCCGCCACTGGTACATGGTTCCATTTATA
>NC_137678.1:40052063-40057063 GCF_963989245.1 Nansenia antarctica
TGTTGGGCAAAGCTGAAAATTGGACTCATCAGAGAAGATGACCTTCCTCCAGTCCTCTACGGGCTAATCCTTATGGTCTTTAGCACACCTCGGTCTGCCTCTTCTTTGCTTCTCATTGATGAAGGGCTTTTTTCGAGCTTCGCACGACTTCAGCCCTGCCCCCTAGGAGCCTCGCCCTGCACTCCACCCCAGCTGCCGTTTGCCATTCTTTTTGTAGGTCACTTGATGTCATCCTACGGTTGTTGAGTGACATTCGAATGAGTCGGCGGTCATCCCGGTCAGTGGAGAGTCGTTTTTTCGCCCTCTGCCGGTCTGTGGCTTTGTTGTCTCTGATGTCTGCTGCTTGACCTGGATCTTATGAACCGCCATCTTTGAAACTTTAAGGATGGAACAAGCTAACGCTGACTGTATTCCACGGCCAGTAAAGCCAGAATTGAACCCAAAACTTTTCTTTTCAACTATTTTGGCTCTTTTAGGTTGTTGAGCTGTATATCTGTGCAGGGAATTGAAGGTCTGAGTTGACACGCGCACACACATACACATACACACACACACACACACACACACACACACAGATAGACCTGTGGTAAAACAATTACAGTTTGCACAGCCCTAAGAGAGGAGCTTCTACCCTGTCTGGTCTGTAATACCATCAATCCACCATTTGTGGGGAATAGACCCCCCCGGCTTGATTAGACTGTTTCCCAAAAGCCTCTTAAAACTACAAATCCATCCACCCCCCTGGCTTCGGCTTCAAATGTCAGCCACCCCTAACCCATCACATTGAGGATTCGATCAATGAAACAGAGACGCATTGAATTCTATTTTAAAAGCACTTTATTAAACAGTCTGCAGCGATTCATACATCTCCATCAACTCATTATCCATATCAGATTAGTTCTAGTTTGTCATGTTATGTCATCTCGGGACCTGCCAGATTAACTGATAAATGCTTTTCCATTTGCAGTCATCATTACAGTGTTTCTCGATTGCTGACACCATTTGACACCAAGACAGCTATTGGCCAGCTGCAATTAGTCCAAAATGCAGCAGCGAGAGTTTAAACCAAAACAAGCAGAGAAGCTCATATAACTCCTATTTTAGAAACTCTGGCTTCCTGTTAAGTTCAGAATAGATTTCAAGATCCTTCTGCTTGTTTATAAAGCTCTCACTGGCACAGCACCAGAATATCTGAAAGACCTTTTGCTAGCATATCAGCCCTCTCTTAGGTCTTCTGACGCTGGTTTTCTCCGTGTACCACAAAAGAAGAGATTTGGTGAGGCTGCATTCTCATTTTATGCACGCAAATTGTGGAATGCACTGCCAGTTTACATTAGGGAGGCAACCTCAGTAAATATGTTCAAGTTAAGACTAAAAACCCATCTTTTTAATATTGCCTTTAAATGATTAAATAATTAAATTATGATTATATAATGATTGGAGCACATTGAGCTGCAACGTTTGCAGGAAAAGCGCTACACAAATAAAAAAATATTATTATTATTATTTATATGACACTGAAGGTCACAGGCCCACAGCAATATCATACATGAGACCGACATGAGCAGCATTTTCAGCAGAACAGTTATTAGTCATTAGTTATCGCTTTCCACACAAAATGCAAATGTTCAAACTCTGAAAAATATCTAAGACACACACACCTATTGAGTTAGTGTTCACAAACAAAACTTAATTATTTCCTCAGCCTTTTCCTCCATCAGTCTGTAATCACAAAAGAAAATAGGTAATCAGGAACTAATATGTGGTCTGGCCGCCAGGAGAGAATAGATTCCTGCAAGTATTTTGTGTTCGCACCTTTTTGTGTTCTACAGTAATGGAATTTTTATTGTTGTAACTACCTGGCCTGATTCAGCATATTTTAGAATTTGATTTATATTCATAGGAAGCAATCATATTCTCTGTAACAGGCGCAGTACTACCATCAACTTTATAGTACAACGCTTTTCTGCTGAGTTGAATTCTGTTGTTTTCACCCGTCTTTACCTTTGTTTTCAAATGATATACATATTGATGGTTATAGTACTATTTAGTGTGTCATTATGAAATGAATAGTGATAGGAACGTTTCATTACATGACAAAGGATACTGTTTCGATGCACTGATTAGCTTCTGTGACATGTGTTAGTAAGTCTTGAGAGTTTTTTGCTCAAGAAATGTGGTGTTTTGGCAAATGCATTAACTGTTAAGGGGAATGTGTTAAAGTCGAATTTCAGGAAATGTGCTCAAGCAATCGAGAAAAAAAACTGTAAGCCTAGATAGGTAGGACCCATGTCTTTTCTGGGTTAGGGTCACCTTGAACACCTAGCACAGTGAGAGAGTGGACACCTGACATATAGCACCTCTGTGCGTGTCTACTGGTATATAGATCCTATCAGCTACAGTAGGGCCTCCGTCCAGCACCTTCATCTCATCCAGTCAAGCAGTCAGCATCTTATAAAGTCACAGATTCCCTGGGGAGCGTTCACACTCCCTGCTGGATTCGAAGGGTGAGGTGAAATATAATCATGGGCATTCTCAGCAACCAGTTATGGACTTGGAAAGATTTAAAAGAACAGAGCTGAGAACTACCATGGTGTGGAGATAAATTTAATCTGACTGTGTGTGTGTGTGAGTGTGAGTCGGTGAGTCGGTGTGTGTGTGTGTGTGTGTGTGTGTGTGTGTGTGTGTGTGTGTGAGTGTGAGTGTGAGTCGGTGAGTCGGTGGGTGTGTGTGTGTGTGTGTGTGTGTGTGTGTGTGATGAAAGGAGTTTACACAGTGGAATGATGATATATAGGCGCACGTCTGTATCCTGCAGTTGATTGCGGAGAGCTTAGCCGCAGAAAGCAGCATCTGTCAAATGGCAGCCTAGTGTATAATTCTGATGGAGCTAAGTCATTATGATGGCACCCTCACAAAAGACATTAGCTCACAAAGACATTACCTCACACACGGAAGAAAACTCGCTGGCAGTGGCAGCTAGGTCTCTGAATGGGATGTTATTACGCGCAGCCATATGTGCACGCACGCACACGCGCATGCACACACACGCACACACGCACACACACACACACACACACACACACACACACACACACACACACACAGCGCTATCGCTTTACCACAAGAGGCTTACATATATCATTTCAGGTCTTTTTCAGTAGACCTCAGTTCATGAACATGCCAGGCCTGACATATGGATATGGGTCCCATGGAACCATTAGTAATGATTGGTAATAACCTGGAGTACTGGAATGGGAGCTGTGTCTTCCATAGCATGTATTGGTCATGGGGTGACCTGACCTTTCACCTTGCTGCAGTACAGTTAAGATCAACAGCACATACAGTAGCTGCAGCTCACGAACAGTGTACTATACCAATAGGAGCTGCATTATGCTATAATAGCATATATATGTCTTAAGAAATCAAACAATTCAATTAGATTGATCTATAAATATATATATTTAGTTTGGCATGACGGCAGTGACTCTCAACTAAAGCGATTTAATCTACAAAAATATATTTAAAAAAACAGCCACGTGATTTTGTTTTTTGCAGTCCCTACTGTCTTTTCACGAGTACAACGGGTGTGAAAACAGCTACGTTTGGGCTCCATCGACCTCCCTGCCTCCCTCCCTCCCTCCCTCCAGAGAAATCAAGACCAGCTTGACGCCTTGCCTCGCACAACAAGGGTGAGTCTGCAGGGAGAGAGAGCGAGAGAGAGAGAGAGAGAGACTTCGAGTCTTGACTAGAACGATAACGCTCTTCCTGTTAGAAGCCGCGAGGGCAGTTCCTGAGCCACAGGTGTGACACAACCAAAACAAAAAACCACTTAGCCACCCCGAGATCCCCCAGGAGCCTTTCTGCGTCCCAGCACATTGTGCTGCCTGCCAGCGGCTGGTAGCAGCGTTATGGAGCTGAAGTCCTATGGGAGACTATGTCCACTGGGTCTAATCTGAGAAACCAGGACAGAAAGCCCCACCGGGCTCCTCTGGCACTGAGAGAAAACGGATACAAGTTTCCACTGATCTGTGATCAGATGGGAAATAGAGTTACCGTGTACCGTAACAGACGGAAGCTACCGGACAGGTGCTTCGCCTTAGTTGTACTCAAAGACATCTTCGACATGGTCTGTGAGGACACGGAAACAGCAGCGGCGCTGTCAGGGTCAGGTGAGCTGGACGTCCTTACCGCCGGGGGAATCTAACACCGACGTGGTGACAGGACCTGCCGATGCGTCTAGAACGCGTCTAGTGACATTGTCACGCAGGTCTACAGTACAGCGTGCAGGGGGGGGGGGGGGGGGAGTCCTGAAAGCTGGACACCCGTACTGGTACAATTTGAAGTGATGACGATCAGGAGGCATATCAGTCGATAGCGTAGGTGGCGGGGGTCGTCGGTGCACAGGCTGTGCAGGGGTCCTCGAACACACACTTCTCTTCGATGCCGCGGGCGAAGAGCTTGATCAGCTGGCTGTGTACACTGTGGAGAGACGCGCGCACACACACACGCACACACACACGCGCACACGCACACGTACACACACACACGTACACAGATGGAAGTTCTGTTAACACTCATCTCAGTCACAATCGTAATGAACATTGACATGATGACTATTCCTCTTCAATGAGACATAACTGTCCATATGGCAGATGTAAGAGAATGGAATGGAGCTTGTGTGTGTAGATTTGGAAGGGAAACCGTCCCTCTGGACTGAGAGTCAGTATGGGACGGTGGCATGGAGATCCTGGCTCTCATGCACACTAAACACAGATGATACTGGAACCACTTCGCTTCTGCCCCTTCAATGGGTTTATCTCCCCTGAAGTCCAGCCAGTCTCACAAACATACACACAAACACGCACGCACGCACACACACATGCATGTGCATGCATGCACACACACACACACACACACACACACACACACACACACACACACACACACACACACACACAGGTGTAGTGTTTTAACACACTGGTGGCCAATTTCTCTTCTAC
>NC_137678.1:40062063-40079563 GCF_963989245.1 Nansenia antarctica
CGTGCGTAGCCTTGACGCGCTCCTCTCAAAAAATCTAACTACGCGTCAGAGCGTACGCATACACGTCAGCGCGTCAGCTCTGTGATTGGTCCGCTTGGTTGCGTCACATGATTCCGACTCTCTCGTCGGCCAAAATGCGGAAGCCATGAGAGAAATGTCATTTACTTTTTCTGTAATTACTCATTAATAAAGATTTGAAAAATTATGATAACCATCGTATTATCTTAGTTTAATGTCATTTCAATGCATCATAGAACTTTTATTTACAACAAGCATAACAACAAAAAGATCGCTATTATGCCGCTTTGAGCTTTGAGCTCCGTTGAATTCCTAACCGGAAGAGGCACAGCACAGGGGCATAGAAAACACACTGCCACCTAGCGATGTGACGGTGTAATTGCAGCGCGGCCTACGCAGAAGTGTAAAGTGCGAGACCCCTTACGTAGAATACGTAAGCTACGCACGTAAATTCGACGCAGAACTTTAAATCGGCCTTAAGGCTTTTTAAGACTAGCGCGGGAACCCTGTATTTAGCGCCTTTCATGCAAAATTGTAATACAAGGTGCTTAACAATACAATGAAAATACAACAATACAATGAAAGTACAACAATACAGTAAAAATAAACAGTAATATAAGGAAATTAGTAGTATAGAAAACAAGAGATATGGTAGTACAGAGAGGCCAGGGTAGCAAGGTAAAAGAGTGTAGATTGTAGTAAGATGGATTAAGAGAATGCTAAGATGAAAAGGTGTTTTAAGATGTCTTTTAAAGGTGTTTACAGGTTGTGACGCCCTCAGCTCCTCTGGCAGGCTGTTCCAGAGGCGAGGACCATAGACCCATAGTGACATCCTAATCTACAGTGTGTCATTGATTCCTATGCAAATAGAGACCCTAAAAAAGCAAATATATGAATTCAAAAATTACATAAACTATTATCCTTGCATTAAGATGGACGCAATTCAACTTACTGAATGATTTGTTGATGACAGTTTTGCATTTTAGCTAAATAAAATAAAATAAAAAACTGGAAAAATATAGGTGTTCTAAAACTTTTCACTGGTAGTCTGTGTGTATGTGTATAGCAAAATGGCATATATTATATTTATAGTTAATGCTTTTATCCAAAGCGACTTACATTGCATACATCTTTCAGTATACATAGTCCCAGCAGGAATCAAACCCACAACCTAAGCAGCGTTGGCACCATGCTCTAATGACGCACCCAGGACCACAGATAATATCTAAAAATGACCCCGTGATGATCGTATCTTGTAAAATGCGCAAATACTGAAACAAACATTTGGCGCCCCCATCGTTTCACCTGACTAGATAAAAGTAAATGGTGTAAACAAAAACAACACAACAGTCTACCTGAGAGATCATATCTGGCAGGGCCCATCCACCTCTTCCTCTCGCTGTCTGTCAACACGTCTCCATAGAAACCATAGCCGAGCAGCGAGACGGAGTACCTGACGAAGGTGTTGTTGTGGTGGACAGAACAAACGTCCATGGGCTGGGAGTCACCTGTAGGGAACACACACACACACACACACACACACACACAGCAGGATGCAGGATCAACAACAGACCCCACCCTGTTTGGTATGTCAATCATAACTGATTAAAGATCCAGAAATGCTCAAGATAGCTGCACGTCAACTGTAGGTATGTGGGTCAGCTTCATTTGTATGTTAACTGGGCATAGTGTTATATTATATGTGACACGGTGTGGTGAAAAGGGCCGCAGGTCGGCAATTCTCAAGTCGCGCAAAAAGCTTTTTTATTTTTTTATTTTTTTATTAACATATAAGCCCACTCAATATAACAAACAACAGTTTTCACTCACTGTCTCATCTGCCATAGGCTACTGGGTTAGTGATACATGGCTTGTAAACAAATGTACGTTTTAGGACGTGTTCAAAAGCAAGGACTGTGTGATCATTTAATTATGTGCAGTTATGTGTTTTTAGCATGTTGTGTCCTAAACATGCAGTTAGATGTTCCTTTTTAGCACTAGTCTACTAGCAGCTGTTTCGCGTGTGTTTTGATTCAGAGCGCGTTTCTCCGCTATTTGGTTTGAGGTGTACCAACATTCAAATGACCATATCTTCTTCAACTATTTCCAATGTATGACGCATCATTTGAAAGCTTACAATCTGCACTTTCATAATCTGGAAAAAAACAGAAAAATGACATTGCCCTACTTGAGGATTTTTTTAACCAGACCCTGTCACATACAGTACATTAGTTCAATAGAGCTGATATTAAGACAGAGATTCATTGGCTACTGTTACTTTATAATAACTCCATGCTTACATTCTGAATAGCCGCAGAAAAGACTACTCACCCACGATGATGTGTAGAGCGGAAGTCACCGGATCATTGGTGCCTACTGTGGCATAACAGATGCAGTCAGTGGAACCTGTTTGATACGAGATAGAGGTCACAGACAAGTCAGAAAGACCCACTTAATCTAAGGACAGATCGCAAGCTTCTGAATGTGTTATTGTTTCTGACAACAAAGTTGACTTCAGAGAGGCCTTCAGAGAGGCCATAGACTTCAAAGAGGCCTTTTGAAGTTATGGCTGAGTCATAATAAACCGAGTTAAAGGGTTTTATTAGGCAGACATAAAAAGACCCTTCCGTTATAGAGATATCAAAGCTGATGGTATCTGAGCACTCAGCACACACTAGCCAGCAAATGAGGGGGGAAATACAGACCTTCACTTGAGAGAAATGTTCAGTTTGACTTCAAAAACTTGACTGGAGAGAGAGAGAGAGAGAGAGAGAGAGAGAGAGAGAGAGAGAGAGAGAGAGAGAGAGAGGGGGGTAATGGGGCCTCTATCTATCTATCTACCGACCGTGTCCAGCGTAATTTCAAGCATATCTGTCACAGTTTGATAATTTACTTCGACGGAGACGCACGAATGCCACCAAAGACGAGAGGAGACTTATTTCCATCTCTGGCGGCGGGCAGACCGGGGATGTTTTCAGCTGACTCACAGAGGCGTGACAGAGAGGAGTCTGGGAGATCGGCCCCGCCATTTACCGATGGACACAGAGATGAGTATGAAGATGAGCTTCTTCTCCGCTCCCCTCCTCGTCCTAGCCTAGTAATCACATTCCACTCTTTCAAATTGCTCATGAGAGTGCCGCTATATGACACCAAGCGTAAAATGGTGACATATGCCGACTGGCTTCCTTCCAGTCTTTTCTTAGAAGTCACTGAATTCCAATGAGAAAAGCAGTCGAAAGCTTTTGTTACCTCTTTATTTCTGAAACAGACTCTTGTTCTCTATAGGAACTTGATCAGGTGGTCACAGGATCACTGTGTAAGCCAAGCATGCAGATTAAAACCGAAGACCACAATATGCTAGTCAGAAGAACTTAATCTCTCGCGACAAATCCCCCCCAAAAACCTTGGTGACTTTCCAGATTCCTATCTCGCTCACATGTTGGCAGTTTGACTCACTACCGCTTTCTAAAGCTCCACTCACTTACAAATAGGCTGCACACTACCCTAGAATAAAAAAGCAACAACCATAAAACAAATAATTTACCTCAATATATCTGGAAAGCCTACCATAAGGCTAGGAATGAGTGGATTAATACACTGTGACAAGGCAATCTGATATACAGGGAGTTTAATACACCAAGGCTTGTGTGTTGTGTTGATATAGGCCTAGTAAACACTCGTGTCATAAAAAGTCCATTCGATACTGATAGCTCCTGTCTGTAATGCACCACATTTTGGAGGGCGGGTTTGCTCCTTTGTTGTTTGAGCGACTCATGTTTTTTGTTTGTTCTTATGGTAGGTTTTTTTAGTTTCTTATCGTGTTTTATTAGCTTTAGCAACTTTCTGCACGCGAATTTGTCAGTTATGTGGTTTGCCAGGCTTGACAACAGGGGTGAGTACCTGGCTGGAGCGACATTTCGATGCTAAGGCCCTAGCAGTAGCAAGGCTGTTGGGGGGGGGGTGGGGCGGTGACTGACGGGCAAACCGACGGGCCGGGGGGGGGGGGGGGGGGGGGGGGTAGCGGTAGGCATATATATACGGACCTATAATAAGATGAACGCATGAGGTTATACAGTAGTAATGTCAAAAAGCACATTCTCGAGACATGTTCACAACCGACAATTGACTGACGGGAGCCTTTCCTCAGTTGTTAGAAACACAACTCAATCTCCTCCGTCTTCCAGTGGAAAAAGGCTTAACTCCCCAACTGCCTTAACTCACCACCTTTAGAGTGACCGAAAATGTTTTATGTGGTATATTAATGCATTTTTGGGTGAATAAAGAAGTCACCCATGGCACTCTAGGATGTTTTTGACAATTTGGGCGACTTTATTCCCCATGGCATTAAATGAGTTAAGGGCTTTTCACTCTGGCCCAGCAGGGGCCCACAGTAGATGCAGAGCACCACTCTTCTACTCCAAAGGCCCCATGCCCTCCTGAGCTTTCCCCCCCATCACACTGAGGGATAGCGGCCTAATGCATTCCACCATTATGGAATTTATGATGATTTAAAAACCGCCGCCCAGCATGCACTCTCTAATGGAGTTTTGAGTGATAGACTCTTCACCGGTCCCAGTGGGACCCCATGCACCCTGTTGCTATAGGGATTCTACACAGTAACTTGGCAACCGAGTGATCACACAACACAGGGGTTAAGGTTACCCACTGGCTGAACTCAATCATAGCTTCCACTGGAGTTATAAAATAGTCCCACTCAACGGGCTAGCGAAATAAATGCCTGCTCAACCCCTGGCATTAACTGCACTTCTTGCATAACTAGGGCCAGATGTTTTTCCAGGTCAGGCAAAACCCCTGGAACTATCTATAACTTTATATCTCCATCCCTGTTCCTTAAACCCAAAGTTTCTTAAAGCAAATGTTGGATGAAGGCATTGCTAGCCGATCACAGAATAATTTATGGCTGTAGCCCATGGGGTTTGCTCCTGTGTTGTATCTTCTCCACATCCACAGTCGGTTCCCTCGTTATCTTTTTTATTATTATAATTCTTTTAATTATGATTTATATTTTAAAAATAAGAAAAGTAATTCTTCCTTCTTCTAGCATTGTAACTGCCAATGGCCCCTGGTCCTAGCATAGATCACTTTTTCTTATGATGACAGATGGATAGATGATTCACTTACTTAGACAAATGTATTTGTTATACTGTAAGTTGCTTTGGATAAAGGCGTCTGATAAATGGCAACATTTTTTATGTAATGTAATGTAAATGCATCTCTCTCACCTGCAGGAATGATTCCAATCCGAAGGCCAGATGGAACCAGGTTCTCCTCTGCTGGGTTCTGGTCCACCCCAGAGTCACTCTGGGTCCTAGAGACCAGACCGTGGACGATCTCGCTGAACATGCCGTCCCCTCCAACACACACCACCCTGCAGCGGGACAGACACGGTGATGAGATACATGCCTCTCTGACCAAGTTTAATAACAATTAATAACCAAAAGCTATTTTTCAAGTGAGAAGTTTTGGCTTGTCAAAAGCTTTTCTACCTATTGTAGTGTTATATGGTCTACTGTATGTCAAAAAACCATGTTCACCACTGGGGAGGTTGCTTAGGATTCAAAGCTTCTCTGAAACAGCCTAATTTGGCTAATGCTATGGCCCATTATGGTGACTAATCAAGTGTCATAACAACCGACAGTAGTCACTAATCAAGTGTAATGTGACAATGTTATGACTAGTGTAATGAACAATTCCCTGGGGCAAAATGTATACTCGCATAGGACTCTAACAAGACTATTGTCTGTTTTGTCCACAAGTGAAAAATCGATCCCAGTAATGTAACCTGTAATTGCATTGACTGTAGTGAAAGAGCGATCAATTTTTCCACTCTCAAATAGACAGCGATCACGTTTTCAACTCTCAACTCATTTAGACAGACTACTGGTTAGAATAGTAGGTCAATGGATTCCCTGCAGGCAGGATTAGGCCGAGTCATGTTTCTTCTTAAGCTTTCATGTTTTCGATTGTTTCCTCCATGCTGTCATCAAAATCCACAAAGTTCACTTCTCAGCAGTTCCGTCTCTGAGTGCAGTTCTGACTACAGGGTTCTAGTACTGACTACAGGGTTCTAGTTCTGACTACAGGGTTCTAGTTCTGACTACAGGGTTCTAGTTCTGACTACAGGGTTCTAGTTCTGACTACAGGGTTCTAGTTCTGACTACAGGGTTCTAGTACTGACTACAGGGTTCTAGTTCTGACTACAGGGTTCTAGTTCTGACTACAGGGTTCTAGTTCTGACTACAGGGTTCTAGTACTGACTACAGGGTTCTAGTTCTGACTACAGGGTTCTAGTTCTGACTACAGGGTTCTAGTTCTGACTACAGGGTTCTAGTACTGACGCACAGACGCCGGTCTCTAGTATGGAGCAGTCATTTCTGACTGCTGAGCAAGGACAGGAGGTCGTCCTCATGTTGGGCTCAAACTCACCCGTCATATTTCTGTAGATCTGCCTCCGTTTTCAGGTGGTCCCTGGCATGATTAGCTCGCTCGGTAACTATGGAAACACATTTTAATAACACGCATTCAATATGTATTTATTTATTGAGCGGTTTGCACAGCCATTATGCTAGAGAAGAATGGTTAAGCCCCCCAAGAAAAAAGGATTTGTTGTGAAACATCTTTACAGGGAGATGAAATACCTGACCTGGAGAAGTCAGAAACGACATCATTACACCGTAAAATGGACTAAAATTTACAGAGAGCATAACCTAGACATACAACAACAAGGATAATACCACACACACACACTTCCGCTGATCCCCAAAAGTGAATTAATTCCCTATATGGAGACAAGCAACATTTAAACTGTAAAGGTCTTTGAGCGCTCGTGAAATGTCAACACAATCTCAATCTCCCCAGCTAGGTTGAAACTCATCTTCCATTCGTGGAGGTTGGTTATATATATATGTCAGCTAGCTGTCAATACCTCAGGCCATCCACGCTCTTCCCAAGAGCTCTGATGAATAATTGATGTGTTTGGATTCCCATGTTTATCGACTATCAGAGCTTCCATTACAGTGTTTGGGTGATGGATGAACCCATAAATAACATCATATTCCTTAGAGTCTTTGCCAGGTAGTGGTTGTTTGCCAACAAAGATCTATTTGCCGGCCATAAAATCTCATTTTTTATTTAAATGTTAATGTAGGCCTCTGACAGCGACTCACCGATCACGTCAGTGGAAATGGAGGCACGGGAAAACAGCGAGGCCACTTTTTGCTCGTAAATCCGCTTCCCGCGTTGTTTTCCTCCGTAGGGATTAATGTACACCAACAAGCGCTTCGGTCTGCTGGCTGCAAAGTGGGGAGGGAGGGAGTTTGGCCGTTAAATGGAGGAGAGAAATTTAGCTTAGCCAAAGTAGTGTGACTGACAACAACTTTTATGAATTCTACACAAACTTTCTAGAAGTGCTATGTCAAACTGACATCCTCTAAAATATATTCTATAAATATAAAATTATATAAATGGTTTGTGAAATTGATTGTCAAATTAGCATACAGTAAAGCTACATTGTTAGGCAAAGCTAAACGCTAAATGGCTTTATGCCGAGTATAACAGATTGCACTGAGGAAGCCCTGCAAAGAGAAGAGCTGTTGGTTCCCAAATGTATTACAAAAACAGAAACTTCCTTCACAGAATGCTACGCAGTTTGTTTATTGTGGTTATGACAGGCTTCATTGAGGAGGACATACTCAGGAGTGACAGTTGGTCCTGGATGGCGAGGACCCACTGATGACGCTGCTCCTGCTCAGAACAATGGAAAGTGATCTCACCACACCGCCAGCGGTGCTGCCTGGTCCTCTCCACGTAAGAAACTAGGTTTAGAAAAGAGACAGAATGGAAAAGAGAGAGAGAGAGAGAGAGAGAGAGAGAGAGAGAGAGAGAGAGAGAGAGAGAGAGAGAGAGAGAGAGAGAGAGAGAGAGAGAGAGAGAGAGAGAGAGAGATGCCAATTCAAATACTTTGTGAAGCAAAAAGGAGAGTCTGTCATGATTCAGCTAACAAGGGAATTCTCTGCTAGGGTAGATAAAACAAAAAGTGTTGTTGCTTGAACAAGAGTCTACCCCAGGCTCAGCCTTCCTCCATACCTGTGAATGCGTACTCATACAACTCTGTAGGAACTTTGTGCTTCCTTCCAACATCTTTGTTGGTTTGGTCCTCCTCAGTCTCCTGGACAGCGATTATCTCAGACACCGGCACAAAATGGCTCCCAGCTATAAAAATAAAAACAGTTTAGCAGGGTTGGACGTACAGTAGTTGGGTATATCTAATCCTATGGTAATGGACAGAGATACTGGATCACCTGGGGTTACCAGGTGGGGCAGCTGTGGCACAGGAGGCAGAGTCGCCGTCTAGTGATCACAAGCTTGGCAGATCAGCGGTTCGAGCCCCGGCTCAGGGGGCTGTCCACATGTCGAAGTGTCCTTGGGCAAGACACTGAATCCCAAAATTGCTCCCAGTGAGCGGGCCAGCGCCTTGCATGGCAGCTTGCCGCCATTGGTGTGTGAATGTGTGTGTGAATGGGTGAATGAGAGGCTGTTGTAAAGCGCTTTGGAGCAGCTTTGGAGCAGCAAAAAAGGTGCTATATAAGTGCAGTCCATTTACCATTTACCATTTACCATTTACCTTAGCTGGAATAGATATCCAGACATCTTTGAATGGACATTGGACCTACTCCCAGATGGGTTGCATGAATTCAAGGAAGGTATGTCTGACATTTATCTAGGGACAAAGGGAATGTTTGGAAGGGGATTCAATGCAATGTTTACTTTCCCATATGAATAGGCTGTAGGGCAGTACAGTTGGCATAATCTTAACCCATTAAACGTTCTCTGTGAGGGACTGGGAGGAATTATGACTTTATGTAAGGCAATATACAAATCCAATAAGGCTTGGATGACCTTTTACATATAACACAGGAGGAGCCCAGTCATGACCTACAGTAAATCGAGGTAAATCGAGGTGGATCAAGGTGAACATGTCATGCTAAACTGCACTTGAGGAAGTCAACATAATGATACTATGGTAGAGGGCAATGAGTAGAACAATGTTTGTGGAACTTTTATTCTGATATGAGTTGCCCTAACGACACCCTTGAGTCAACCGTGCGTGTTGCGACAAAGGTACAGTTTAGATATAAACTTTCAACATAGTTTCCAGACACACCCACTCATCCAGTCTAGCATAACCCTTGGACTGAGGGTCCTATTGTATACTGTGCTAATTTTAGTCCCATGTGAACTCTGTCTGAACTGTGGTAACAGGGGATTGGAAGTTCACAGCTATCTTAGGATAATGCATCATAATGTCGCTGCATTTATTGTCCTTATCTTTGACTTTATTAAAAGATTATTATATATTTTCTATATCTATCATGTCAATGACCATTATTAATTTTAATTAATTAATTATGATTTTCCGGTTTATGTAATATCAATCAATACAATGATAATCTTCTACTACAATAACTCTTCTACTACAAATACAAAAACATGTGTAATTACTGAGTTATTAATGGTTACTATCATTGTTAACACATTGCGTAATTGAGTAAAATGGAGGCCAGTACTAAAAAGTTGTCAGTTCATCCCAGAAGCAGGCAGCCATCTCTGGAACCCCCATCGCAAAAACAACAAACGCCAACTGGGTTAGAGGAAGACTGAGGAAGACTGGGACAATGGCTGACATTCCAACGGTCCCCACACAGCCCTCCACTCACAATTGTCTCCCCTACGACCAGACAAAGCAGACCACCCTTGGCTAACTATGTTGGGTTTCCATTGGTTTGAATAGACAATGTTGGCACCAGAACCTCCTTCATTCTAGGAACTCTCTGGTGCAGCCTAACAACACAACTGGGCGGGAAAAAAAACACTAGATATCAAACAACTTTTTCAAGTGAGCATGGAAACCCAGCTGTGTCCTACAGTATGTTCATGGTTGGGCTTTATCGCTGACTGGGACGTCTTCCAGAAGGTTCTGAGCATCAGTACTAGGAGGTGATGATTACAGAGCATGGCCCGATTTGCATAAATCCTTTCAAGCCGGTCGCTAAGCCGGTGCCCCCTGACTCGTCGCTTGGCTCAGCTGATTCCTCATGCTACCGATACATCACACAACCCGTTTACTGTACATACACGGCCCGCTTCAGACAGTCAGGTCACCAAACGTTCCCTTTTTACTATGAACACAACAAGACTTAGCCAGTAACTAAGTCTACTTGAAAGCTACAGAAGGTTGAATATTTGACTCGCTTTGACTGACTGTAGGCGAACTATACATACAAATCCATAAAGAAGGGGAGGTGGAGACTACAGACGGGGGCATGAGGGAATGTTATACGGTGTATACTCAGCAGTTTTCTAATCGAAAACTCAATACATGTTGCTCTCTAAAAATGGAAGAGCGCTGTTTCAAAATGATAACCTTTGCTCCAGTTCCCCTAGGCAGAGTGGCATGCCAACAGACAGGATTCCTGCCCGCTTTGTGCTTTTTCAAGCGGAGAACATAACGTTTTTGAATTCTCCTTCTCGTCCCAGATTTACTTAATGTTTTAGTATTATTTGATGTATTATTTGCTAGGGACCATCTACACCATGTCATTGCACCAGATTTATCTGGATGCCAAATCTTCATCTGTAGTCCTGGTAGCATGTAGCCCTGGGCATGTTCTGCTACATGGGGGTTAGGGTTAAGCCAAACCCCCTCCGGGAACTGATCTTGGATCAGCACTTCTATTCCTCATCGAATGGCACAGCATGGATGTGGAATATGATGACATAGAAGCACAAGAGAACACATTCATATTCTGCTGCTTCTCTCACCACCCCTGCCCTTCCAGAGAGACTGAGAACATAATCCCTTTATTGTTACCATGGAACAGGGCCTGAAGCCATGTTAGGGGACAGACTAGAACACAGTGCCCAACTCTCAAGGTTGCCCGTGGCCAGGGACAAACAAACAGACAAACTAGATACTAAATACTCAATGATACTGTTCATATGCCTGATTTAATTATGTGTCAGTGAACGTAGTGCAGTATATGACATCTTGGTCTTTTAGACGTGGAAGGCCACTGAATAGCATTGAAGTGAATGGTATGAAAGTGTGTTGTGTCAAACGCAGCCCCAGGCTCCAGAAGCCCCATACGGTGATGGCGCGGGGGGGACCAGAGTGGTGGTGTTAGTGGTCACACTGATTACGTTACGTAAAAAACGGTTATTCTGCATCACGCTCACGGTGCTCATTGAGCCAATGCGTGATCAGCTTTCCAGGTCACATGTGTTTCATATGTTTGCTACTGTATA
Organism: Nansenia antarctica; assembly: GCF_963989245.1. Classification (NCBI taxonomy): domain Eukaryota; kingdom Metazoa; phylum Chordata; class Actinopteri; order Argentiniformes; family Microstomatidae; genus Nansenia; species Nansenia antarctica. Next base: position 40,073,407 of record NC_137678.1, read on the forward strand.
TTGACTCAGCCAATAGCAAATAACAGCAGTGAGGGGATGAATAGGCCTATGTTGACTGTTAGTAATACTTGGTGATTGTGAACCCCTGACTCCCCTCTCCCTCACCCCCCCTCCCTCCCTCCCTCGCTCTCCCTCCCTCTCTCTTTCTCTCCCTCTGTCCCTCTCTCTGTCACATCTGTGAGTCTGGTCAGGGACATGCGCAGGCTTTAGATTACATAGGCAGCAGATGAGCCTAAGTACACTTTGCGGTGAGGTGTCAATGCAGGCATGATTCAACCCACTCGCCACAGGTTCAAGGCAAGGCCTTAGACTAACAGAGTGACGAGAGAGTGACGAGCTAGACTGTATGACTGGGGTGGTGTGTATGTCAGCGTCAGAGTCATTATAGGAAGTGATTCATTAAGGTCTAAGTGGAAGCTAGAGTGGCAGCTGTACATTTAAGTGCTGGGGATGGTTGATTGTGTCACAGCCACTGTTGGGGTTCAGGGGTCAAATTAGCTTGTCTTTATCTAAGGAGAACACATTATTATGTCCCATTGGGTCGTTACTATGACCAGTATATCATCCAATGCTGATGCTTTTGATGTATGGGAGATATTACGCAAGATATTGGGGGTAGTGGTATGGTGTAGTGGTGGGGGTAGTGACGGCCTGGCCTAGGGGATAGTGATTTGGACTGGTGATCTGAAGGTCATGAGTTCAAATGGACTGGTGATCTGAAGGTCATGAGTTCAAATGGACTGGTGATCTGAAGGTCATGAGTTCAAATGGACTGGTGATCTGAAGGTCATGAGTTCAAATCCCACCTGGGATCACCACCACTAGTGTGCCCTTGAGTAACTTAGTCCTACATTACTCCAGGAAGACTGTCTCTGTCATCTCTAAGTGTAAGTCGCTTTGGATAAAAATGTCTGCTAAATGTAAGATATTATATGAGAAACACTGGATGTAGAAATAAGTAAGTCCTGAAGTGACTCAGGTTCCTCCTCAAGATACACATAGCCTAGCTTGTGTTTGTTCAGAGGACTTTTTATAGCACACTGTATATTTTCCTTGATTTATTGGTGCCTTTCCTTCTCAACGGAGCCATGCACGTTTGCAGCGAGGCGACTCTGGGAGTGATGAGGGCAGAGAGGATTTACGTTCGGAGCTGCAGAGTAGTCGACTGTGCCAGGCTGCCAGCTCAGTGGATGGCTGGTATGTACTGTATTACAACATAGTAGATAGTAGTAACAGACCGGGCCCAGAAAACAAACACCAGCTGTTCTGTTCCCCCTAAAAACCTCCCAACTCACCACCACGGGTTGCGTAACGACTGTGACAGACAATATTCGGTATGACAACTTCTGGAGTGAAAGAGGAAACATGATGTCCAATGATGTTGTTTGTCGTGTGCCTCTTTAATCGGTGGGGAAGTGTGCCTGTGGAATTATGTGCCGATGTTTTGTGTTTGTCTGAAATCAATAAAAAGATTTGAACAAAAATGTGGTTGTTTTTAAATGCCCCAAATCAAAAATGGGGTCAGTTCTGATAGTCCTTTTATACACATTCAAACAAGGAAACCAAATCAGGCAATTCCAGGCCAGAGATAATGGAGTGTGACTTTCCACCACCAAACCAGGTCAACTCCAACAGCATCATACACGTCTATGAAGAGGTTAAATGACCTGAAGTGACACTAAAGCATGCCTCTGTAGACTAATGCAAAACCATAGGTCTACAGCTCACGTGGAAGTTGAATCAGCACACACACCAACCCATGTGTGTACCAGTCACTGATTAACCACACAAACAGTACTTCCACAGTAACAGTTCCACAGTAACAGTGTTTAATAAATGACTGGTAAGATAAACACATCATGTTAATTTTAACTCCAGAGGACAATGTGCCGCCTTTCCATCACTTTGCCAGTCATGTTAAATAATAAAATAAATAAAGAATAACATTGAGAAAATTGAGTAATTCTTCCTTCTTCTAGCATTGTGACGCAATGGCCCCTGGTCCTAGCATGGATTTCTTTTTCTTATGATGACTGATGGATAGATGATTCACTACTTAGTCGCTTTTGGATAAAGGCGTCTGATAAATGCCCAAACATGTAAAATGTTAGTTGTGGGAGTCTGGCACAGGCTTAAACACCTATCTCATTGTTCGTTTTTGTTTGATTGTCATGGAGACTGAGGTCTTTAGAGGGATTATTGTAGGGTGTATTGTTCATTGGTTCCACTTTAGAGAGTAACAAGAGCAATGGCAGTGTGAAATGTGCTGAGTGCTGACCATAATCACTGCACTTAGTGTTGTAAAAGTGAAGTGAGCACCTCATTAACATGAGTAAACAAAGCCCAGAGGGCATAGTCCTGAGTCCTGAGTCAAACAGCACCACTTGACAAAGGCGGCTTGGGGTAATTGGTAATGAGGCTTTTAGAGGATGAATTAAAGTAAATTCTAGGAATATACTGTAGAGGCCTATGATTATAGTCGGTGGGGAAGTGTGCCTGTGGAATTATGTGCCGATGTTTTGTGTTTGTCTGAAATCAATAAAAAAGATTTGAACAAAAATGTGGTTGTTTTTAAATGCCCCAAATCAAAAATGGGGTCAGTTCTGATAGTCCTTTTATACACATTCAAACAAGGAAACCAAATCAGGCAATTCCAGGCCAGAGATAATGGAGTGTGACTTTCCACCACCAAACCGATTATAGTATATCTGTTTGATAAGGAAATGTCTTAGCTGACACATTTCACGTTGCGTATAAAGGAACAAATCAATTTATATTTCAATATCCATTCTGAATCAAGTAATAATAATAATAATAATAATAATAATAATAATACATTTTATTTATGGGCGCCTTTCAAGGCTCTCAAGGACGCCTTACAAGACAGTTTAAAACCACCTATCAATACATTAAAATCAACAAAGCAAAATGAGATAAAAACCGCAAAATCAGAAACAAAATACAGGAGATCAAAACAAGTAAGCCATTGTGAAAAGGTGTGTTTTAAGACTGGATTTGAAAGGGGTGAGAGTGTCAAGTACTGTAGCTAGTTCTCCGTTTGTTTTCTATAACAAATGACAACTGTTGGCGTTGTATTGATGGGGAAGTCCAGGTGCTGCTCTCCTATTCTATCCCACGCGCATATCATCAAGTCACTGTTTTGCATGATGGCCTGGAATAAAGAGTTCGTTGACTATCACGCCGATAGAGTCAGTTGTGCCAACACATGATCTACTTTACATAGATAGTTTACTTAACTTCACTTCACTTTAAAAAAAGAAAAAAAGAAAGAAAAAAAAGTAAAAAGTAAAAACATGTTCGACAGTTACTAGTTACTAGTGCATTGGAAGGTGGCATTTTAATTCAAAAGTCTACATAGGGTGTGCTTGAAACTGCTAAAATTAGTTTTCAAATTTCATGCAGGCCCTTGTCATGTGGTAGACACCGACTATCTACTGAAACAGATCCCTTACAAATCCCCCTGCATGATTTTGATAAAAAGCCAAATATGATGACGCTCTTCAATCACCCAAAGAGTCATAATATTGTTTTTGTTTTACAGTTATTGTTTCTGTGACTGATGCTCAGTGGGTGAAGGTGCAAAGTAGGTTAGGACAGGGTGATCTTGAAAAGAAATACCCTAATCCTAATCCTACTCCAATCAATGATACAATGACATTGTTACTGTACAAGAAAATTGTCCGATTATATACAATTGGCTGCGGTTGCCTCCGACTCCAATCTCACTGACAAGGAAACTGTAACCCTAATTCATTTTGCACTCACCAGCTTTAGAAACGCTGTAGATGCTTCCAGGGATGCGTTTTTTGGTCGTCTCAACCTCCTTCCATGTCAAAGCAATTCGGTTTAAAGTGACTTCTAAAACCCTATGTTTCTGAAATAGCTTTGAGGACAATAATAACCTTGATTGTTTTTCCATAACTTCGTTCAAACGTCCCATATTGGAGCGGAAGCGAATAAAGCAATTTAACGCTCAAACATTCAATCGTCTTCAAACCCGCAAATATAAACAGCGAGTCAACATCAATACAGTTCAGCGGTACTAGAGGTTCATTTTCTGGACGGTACAGCAAACAAACCATTTCAGCAGCGCGTTGCGTCAGCGCGTAATCTCCTGGCGACTGTAATCTCCTCACATGGGTGTTTATGGAGAGGGGTGCCTGCCTGTCAACGCTATCTCTCGTAAAAATTACAGTAGGCCTACAATTGTTCAGAAAGTTTGGAATGGGATGTTTGATGTTTTTGTTTAGTTTTTATGTGTGTGCGCGTGTGTGTGTGTGTGTGTGTGTGTGTCACTGTGTGTGTGTGAGTATCCTACCTGTCAATCCAAATAATGCATTAAACTGTGTGTGTATGTGTGTACGTGTGTGTGTGTGTGTGTGTGTGTGTGTGTGTGTGTGTACGTGCGTGTGCCTGTGCGTGTGTGTCTGTGTTTATGAAAGTCCCACATTCTTCTCTCATTGCTGTGACATTTGTTCACCAACGTTTCAGCTCAATAGCTATCCTCTTGTTATCACATAACAGCATCCTTCATCTTCTGAATCATTTTGATTCTATAAGTGCTTGCTTTATTGCAGGTGTATATATATATATATAATATATATATATAGTGGAGGATTTGACTTAATTTAGTTGTTTTTGTTTGTTTGTTGTTATATATATATTGATTCTATATAAATGCTGCCTTTTGTTGCAGGACTGCTTTCAACCTGGTTTGATCAGGAGTTATCTTTGAAACTCACATTTCTTCTTCTCTTGTTCTTGTTTTAATTACCATTTTACATGACAAAATCCCATTGAATCAGACTCATACAGACTCTTGATCATACAGATCAAGCTTCAAGCCTAATCTTTGATTATTTAAATCATATATGGACAGAGAATGATGCTTTAGCATAACCAATCCAACATCCATGCTGAACTAACAACATAATTCGCTGTTTACACAGGCTACAATGACATGAGACGCTTTGACAGCCAGAAGATGATGACGTTGTCCGCGTCTCAATCACTTGCAGTAGATCGTACTTGTGATTGGCCGATTGCGAGGCACTGGCAATCAGACCAATCACGGCAGCGTTTGCTCAGAGATCGCATCACCAACATGGCAGCTTTCTGAGTTTTGGAGGAGGGGACTAGGTGTAAATAAACACACATTATACGTTTTAGGAATCATAACAACACCCGGATATTGTTGTATATGAAATATTGAATCGAAGGGAGAAAATGTCAAGTGACGCAAACAAAAAACAGTTTTGGAAAAGAAACACAGCTAAGGTCCCTGGCAGGTAAGTGACGTGGTCCTTCCTAGCTAGCCTGCTAAGCTAGCTGCTTGCTACGTTGCACTATTGAACCATTGAAACTAAACCCTCACTGGTTGTGGAATTGGATATGTGTTTACATATTATGGAGAGAATGTATGTTATTGTCATATCGTATAGGTTGGCAAGTGTGGTTGAGCTCGTCAGTGTACTACACACTGACACAGTTTCACAGGCTGACATTTGCTTACTGGCTAACGCTAACCCTTTGCAATTCTACTTAGCAAGCTAGCTAAGCTATCCCTTTGGCAGTGTGATATGATCAATGATAAGATAGCCAGCCACTTATGAAATGTATGTTGACAGATACATTTGTGGCCATAAGATAAACGTGAACTTCTCGTTGACTTCCCTTTTACTTGACGACAGTAGCTACAACAGGTTAGCCTCTAGAGTTTGGAGCTGATTGAGTTTTCCATGATGACAGCTTCGACACTACTGTGCAGGAATGTTAAGGCATTTGGCCTAGCTGACAGAGGTCTGTTTGTCAATTGAATTCCGTAAATACATGTGTAAATACATCTTGTCAAAGTTGAATGCCAGCTGCTAAAGCCACATTCTGCAATATTTGTAGTATAGTTTTTAAAATGAAGAAATATAGCCTACTCCTTGTTATAGCTTAGATTGTGATGAATTGTCTTGCCTTTTCAAACAATAAAGACCTCAACTGTTAAACAATAAATACCATTATTCAATTCTTAGCCTAATGTTTTTGTTGTCATAGGGACTGTTGATCTATAGCTTCAGATCATGTTTAGAAAGTAATGCTACTCTCATGGAATGACATGGCTGAAGCACCACAGATGTGCAACTAT
>NC_137678.1:40087063-40104563 GCF_963989245.1 Nansenia antarctica
TGTCTGCCACCTGTGGATGGCTTCCTGAGTGACTTTGTGTCCCGGCGGTGACGAAGGCGGCTCCTTCTGTACCTGTGAGGGTAGTCAGCGCTGTTGGTGTGTGTGTGATGGTGGCGATGTGTGTCAGCCTGAACGTCTGTATCACCGGAGGCTGAGAGAGGTCAGGGAGGTCATGTCAGGCGCCTTAGGGTCCTGATTTCAGGGCTTAGAGGAAGAGGGGGGGACGACGACTAGGCGCTATCCGATCTTTTAACAGCGTGAGACGTTGTTCTTTTTCCATCAGGCAACATTTCACGGAGCCTATTTATAGCGAGGACCCATTGATCAAAAGACCAGACCCATATGGTCCAAGAAGGAAGCCCAGGAGTCCTCCATCACGTTCTATCCCATTAGTATTTTCATCAGGCAACATTTCGTAGAGGTGGTGGGGCGGCGGTGGGGGGGGGGGGGGGGGGGGGGGGGTGTTGAAGTTACTTAAAGGGGGGTGGGGGGGGCGGGTCGATGGGCAGGGTACGGCCTCGCTTGTGGACCTGTCCGCTCCCATTACCCCCGCCCAGCCATCAGGCCCCGTCTAAATTTAGTTGTCGTTGCTTTATTAGATATCCAAAGTGACGAGGCAGACGGCCCTCGCGCCAGGATGAAATATTAACTTAATTCGGTGGCCGTAATTAAGGGGTTTGGAGAGAGAGAGAAAGGCGGCGGGGCCGGGAGGGGGGGGGGGGGGGTGAGTGAAGGAAATAGAGAAAGAAAGAGAGAGGGAGAGAATGACAGAGACGGATGGGCCTGTTGTCCTTTTCCGGGAGGTCTCTGTCCCCGTTTCCCCTCCTGTGACACGGCGTCTGTAGCCCTGGACGTCCAATCATCAGCCCTCGCCACCAACAGAGCTCTCAAACCTGATCCCCCCTCCCCCAAACCCCCCCCCCCCCCCCACCACCCCCCCCCATTCTTAATCAGACCCTGTCAGGAGAGACGCTGCCCTCTAGTGTAGAACGGCTACTCCTGTCCTTGAGGGTGTGTGGGGGTGTGTGTGTGTGTGTGTGTGTGTGTGTGTGTGTGCGCGTGTGTGTGTGTGTGTGTGTGTGTGTTTCTTTGCTTGGTTACCCCCCAAACCTGATGGATTGCATCCTTGTTTGTGGGTCAAGCCCTCCATCATGTTTTGGGTGTGAGTCCAGAGGTGTGTTTCTGTTAGTGTCTGGTGGTGATGGAGGCCTCACCTCTCACCTGGCCCAGCGCTACAGACAGACCCCCAACCCTGTCCTGGAGCCCTGTGACAGGCCAGCACCCCCCTCCCCCCCCCCCACCACCACCAGCACCACCAGCACACACACACACGCACACACACACACACACACACACACACACACACACACCATTTTCTTCAAAACTCTGTTTCATATCTGAAGTGAATTGTTGAGCCTGCTGTGTGTGTGTGTGTCTGTATGTCTGTGTCTGTGTCTGTGTCTGTGTCTGTGTCTGTGTCTGTGTCTGTGTCTGTGTGTGTGTGTGTGTGTGTGTGTGTGTGTGTGTGTGTGTGTGTGTGTGTGTGTGTGTGTGTGCGCCAGGCTGACAGAGCAGAACAGAGCAGGGCCAGCCTCACACTGCCGGGGCACCAACCATGGCAGGGCCAGACGACGCCCATTTATCATCACACACACACACACACACACACACACACACACACACACACACACACACACTGTGAATATGACTGGATTGTTTCACCACTCTCGCTCTCTCTCTCTCACATGCTCCCTGGTTCTCTCTGTTTCTCTTTCTCTCTCTCTCATGTATCTTTCTGTCTCTCCCCCTCTCTCCCTCCCTCTGTGATGTATGTGATGTCTGGGAGTGTTTGGGAGTCGGTGGTGTTTGTGACAGGTGGGGTACGTTTGCATGTCTAGTCATCAACCGTGTGAGAACTTGAAAAAGGCTCGTTCGGTCGATACCTGGGGAAAGGTGTTGGCCAGACATGAGGGTGGTGGCGGTCCTCAGGCGAGCCAGTCTGGCAGGCCAGCCTGAACAAACGCCAACTGTGCCCTCGCCGGGTGGGCGTCGGGAAGGGAGGAGGGGGCGGTGGGGTGTTAAAAACAGAGGCTGGGTGTTAGAAACGGATACTTCTAACCCACGGCCTATGGGTGGGTGGGGGAACGGCACTTTTCGAAAGCAGAAATAAGTTTGTTTTGCCTCCCTCTTGCCTCACTCGCCTTTCTGAGTGATCCGTTTGGGTCGTACCATCTGTTTCTGTATCCCCCCGGTCCCTGTTTTTTTTAACGAGTGTTTTCTGACGCTGTGGACCGGTTTCCGAGTTGCCAGGGTCAGCTTTTGTTTTTATTTTTATTTGTATTAGTTTATTTTGAGACACTAATAGCCGGTGTCAGACGTCAGGCAATTACTCTCTGATGGTTGCTACCCAGCCGTTGCCATGGCGATGCTCTTTTCTCTGATTGGCCATCCCTTCCCCTCAGTCCTCCTCCACGTTACTCTTCCACTAGTACACCCCTCCATTTTACTATCCGTGCCGGAGGACTATTTCAGTTTTGTCCCTCCCAGTTAATTTGGGTCTTTCACTCTTACCTCTCTCTCTCTCTCTCTCCCCTTCACTTCCTCTCTCTCTCTCTCTTTGCTCTCTCGCTGTCGAGACTTTGCTCACTCGCTTCACCCCTTCTCTGTTACACTCTCTCACGCTCCCTTTCTGACCCACTCATTTTCCCCTCTCTTCCTCCCTCCCTCTCTACCTCCTTCCCTCGCTCCTTCTCGCTTTTCTCTCCTCCTCCTCAGTTTCTCTCTCTCTCTGTCTCTCTGTCTCTCTCTCTGTCTCTCTCTCTCTCTCTGTCTCTCTCTCTCTCTGTCTCTCTCTCTCTCTCTCTCTCTCTCTCTCTCTCTCTCTCTCTCTCTCTCTCTGTTTCTCTCTCTGTCTCTCTTCCCGTGCTGCTGCTGGGGGGTGCTGCTGGGCTGTGTAACTCCTCCTAGTCAGAGAGGCTCAGACAGTGACAGTTCCCACCACCACCGCCGAGATCCAAGTTAGGCTTAAGGAAGGGACAGTAGGTCCTGGATACTAGATTTCAGGGGTAACCAGGCCCGCCGAGATCCAAGTTAGGCGTAAGGAAGGGACAGTAGGTCCTGGATACTAGATTTCAGGGGTAACCAGGCCCGCCGAGATCCAAGTTAGGCTTAAGGAAGGGACAGTAGGTCCTGGATATTAAGGGGTAACCAGGCCCCAGGAAGGGACGATTGTCCTGGATATTAAGGGGTAACCAGGCCCCGGTTGAAATACCCTGCAACCAAGTGTGAGGGCAGTACATTGCGGGTGGGGTAGCGTGTACCACTGGTGCAGGTCCCATACTAGCGTGACTACACTCACTGAGGGGGCTAAAATAATATATAGTAGTGTATGAATGTATGACATGTATCACATAGTGTGTAAGAAATGTAAATCTTTACCTTTTCTTTTGACTGTTTTCCCCTGCTTTTATATTCATTCTATGCTTGTATATGTTTTTATATTCACTTTATGTTCTTATTCCTGTTGTAAAGCACTTTGAGCTGCATTTCTTGTATGAAAGGTGCTATATAAATAAAGCTTTACTTACTTACTTACTTACTTATTTACCACCACCACCGCAGCCACTCACTCTACAGCTGGTCACTCCTGTTGCACAGCAATTTTGTATATTATAGGCGTTACCATGGCTGCGATTGAGGAGTTAATGAAAAGCTCAAAGTGGCAATCTAATTCAATTGCCGCGCCACGTTTGAAGACACCGTACAGGGTATTTCAGAGTTTTCCTTTCTGTTTTTTTCCCCCCCGTAGATTGTGGGAATGGAAATTGCGAGAGGATAGTACCACGGAGATAGATGATTTCTTAACAGATACACATTTTAGTACCCTTATATCCCAGGCAAATGATGACTATTGCTGCTCTTACATCTGAATGGCATGACTATTGAGTTACCTGGTGGTTGAATAGCAGCTATGAGAGAGAGGGAAATGACACAACGTCTTCTCATGGAATCGTGACAATCACACTCTGTCTTGTCTTGTTTCCGTTTCATCCACCTCTCAGTGTTTGTGTCTCTATTGACTTGGATAACAAGAGTGAGAGCCACTGCATTGATGGACCTTTGTCTCTCACGGCGATGCCTTTGACCAAACCCATCGCTGTTATTATTACCTTCCTCCAGCTGCTCTAGAAGTGCTGATTGCTCTCCTCCATCCTCATATTGACTTATTGATTAAGTCATATGTTTTCTTTAGTCATATGTTTGACCATGACTACTGGGTTAGTGATTGATGTGGTGTGTGCATCTACAATGCAACAGCCAGGCTATTCCAATCATCCAAAGTATGATTTTTTCTGAGCAATCACAATAACATTGTTTGTTATTTTTGGACTGTAGATTTTGTGGATAGCTGTTGTGAGGACTAATTCAGTAATTGTAAGTCGCTTTGGATAAAAGCGTCTGCTAAATGGCAAAATTAATTAATTAATTAATTCAGCTTTTACTCCCTAAACTGGAGAGCTGTAGTCTTGAAGGGGCCCAGTTGCTCCCAATTAGTTTTTTCCAGTAAGCAGTGCTCAGGGAATACAGAGTCTCTCAAGATAATGTGGGGAGCATTTAGAACAACTCATCACAATACTTGATTGCAGTGCTTTTGAGTGTCTATAGGCTCCCAGAGCGCATCCCCGCGAACTCCCGGTGAACTCCAAAAAAGGCCTCCATTGTACTACCGCTTCCCTAAATTGACGCTAAAACATTCCTCATTTTCATCTCATTGCTCATCAGACTTTGTGTGCATCAGCACAGAGATAAGAGAAGGAAGAAAGTTTGTAAAAAGGACAAGTTAATTTCTTTGGAAAAAGTGTCATCTTGAATTTTAATACTTTTTTATTGTGCGTGGTGGTTAACAGCTTCAGCACAGATACGGGAGTGGAATGTATAATGCAATCAGTTATATTAGAGGCAGACCCAGAAGTAGAGTACATTGACTTTGAGTCTCCAGAGAAGGTCTGTGACAAGGGCTCACTGTTCTGTACCCTCCCTAGCCACCTGGACCATATATCATCCTCCCTCGCCTGAACAGGTAATACAGCCAAGTATCTTTTTACAGGACTCATTAGTTTACGAGCCGGCCGTGTGTCACTTTGTCCTTTATTTGAGCTAACTGCGCCGTACTGTACTGAACACACACACACACTCACACACACACACAGCTCCAAGGTTTAGGAGGGGAGGCTAAACTTTTACTGTGCCGGAAATAAAGATGCCAGTCCAGGTGACATCCTTGTTAGGCCCCTATGATGTACTGGAGCCCAGCGAGGGATTGCTTTTGTCTGTTGGCGCCGTCTCCCACGGAAACAGGGACTTGGCTCGCCGCTGAGACTTTGATAGAACTTTGACTGAATCTGACAACAACCGGCGACTGTTTGTCGGGAAGGCCCTTTCAGGTGTTTTTTTTCTCTGCAGCCGTGGGGGCTGAACATCGGGGTGTGTGTTGTGCTCGTTTGAATGAATGAATGAATGAATGAATGAATGAATGAATGAATGAATGAATGAATGAATGAATGAATGGTCTTTATTGTCATTGCTATAGTACAGGTACCAAACAACGAAATTTAGGAGGGGTGGCTCCCCTGGTGCTAGGAAAGAAAAACAAACTAAAAAAAGACAAGAAGGGAAGGAGCTGGTTTACATAAATAAAGGCTATGTACACTATCCACTATACTATACTGTACAGATAGACGACTAGGGTTGTCATATTGCACATAGTGTTATTGCACATTAATTTAAAGTGTCGCAGTTTGCAGGCTTGAAATGTACATATTTGTGCCTCAGCACTACACCTGATTTTTTTCAGTCCAGCAGCTGCCATCAATCCGTCCAGACTGTCCAGGGCCCAGAACCTAGGTCTTTGCTGTGTTCAGGGCCTGGATGGCCCTGGGGTAGAAGCTGTGCTTCAGTCTGTTTGTCCTTGCGGCCATGGTCCTGTACCGCCTTTTCGAGGGCAGCCGGGCAAAGTGTACGTACCCAGGGTGGGTTGGGTCTCTGGAGATCTTGGAGGCCTTCCTGAGACAGCGTGTGTTGTACAGCTCTTCCAGAGAGGGGAGGGGGGCGCCGGTGATCTTCTGGGCTGTTCTCACGACTCTCTGTGAAACGGGAGACGCTGAGGTACTGTAGTGATTTTGCAGGCGGCTGGGGAGTCGCCGGTGCGGGGTTGAGTGTTTTGTTTGTTGATGTGTTCAGTGGTTGTGGTCGAGGACCTCTTGGCTGTCCGCCCCGGTGGCCTGTTCTATCTGGGTGGGGTTTGGTTACTGCATGGCTCTGGCCTGCCAGCTGTCCCACCCACACTCCCATCCCTGCTGACTGACAGACCTCCACCCTCCTGATAAATGGCCTGTGTCCTCCTGCCTCTCACTGCCTTAGACACACACACACACACACACACACACACACACACACACACACACACACACACACACACACGTTTTTTCATGTTTTTCAATTTCATGATCAGGATGTCCACATTCAGATTGTAGGCCATGCAATATTGATTATGCTTTCATGACTGATTTCCCTAAGAGATGAACGCAGCTGTTACAATGCTTAACACCACACAACACCCCCGCCCACTCCCCACGACACAGCCACAAGCTAAACAGTAGCCAAGGCAGATCAAGTTTAAAACAGTGAATAATGCAGCGATTCAGAACACTAATGGTGTTCTGGGCAAGAAATGACCCCAGTGACCCCGTGTCTGCTCTTCGGACCTCTTAAAAACAAATGTCCTAGACAGTAGACAGAAAACATTCAATATTTTACTCTCCAAGGCTGCTCTCTGTGTTCCTTGACATCCCATGACATCCCACGTTCATTGGGTAGCCTAATGACGTGATCTTTGTGACCCCCCCCCGAATGTAACCTACCTTTTGTTTCCCTTGGTTTAGGCCGACAGCCTACAGACTATGAATGAGTGAGTGAATGTGTGCCTGATGCTAGGCTGCCTCTAATAATCTCAAGGCTCACTTGTAAATTTGATTTAGCTTGGGGCATTCGTCTGGGGAGACCTTGTTCAACCAGTGTTCAGGCTTCTCTATGTTATTTATAATGCAGAAGTGATACAGGGCATTCTTGGAAAAACGCCAAGTTTTTTTTGGTTCTTCTTCTTTCTGAGGAAACGAGACAGCCTCACACTTTAATGAATTGACATTTGCAATTTGAGGCCCTGGTGAAATGGACGCTGCTGCTGTTGTTGTTTCTTGTAGCTCAAAATGGAATTTCCTCCTAAATGAATTTCTCAGAGGGTGGCAATGAGGAGGGGGGGGGGGAGGGGGGTACTTAAAGGGAACAAGAGTTAGATAGGGAGAGGTTATTAAAGGGATAGAGCAGCAGCATCTTTACATTTGAACCATTTTATTAGCATACACTTTTATACAAAGTCACTTACAATTAGAGACTACAGGGACGGTCTCCCTGGAGTAACTTACGGCTAAGTGCCTTACTCAAAGGCAGGGCACACTAGTGGTGGTGTTCCCAGGTGGGATTTGAACTCATGACCTTCTGATCACTGACCTGACTGACCTGACTGACCTGACTACCAACTCAACTATCCACTAGCCAACAATACCCCCAGCAACACCGCTGTACCGGTACCTAGAAGACTACAATACATCGTCTGGTCGTATTGTCAGGCTGTTGGCAGACGGGAGGAGATTGCTGCAGGCAGTTGAGAGTTGGCAGTTGAGAGTAGTGTTTGGGATGCTGCGAGCGCAGGGGGAGTGTTCCGTGGCCGGTGTTCTGTTCCGTGATGCATGGGTCTAGCGGGCAGATGCTCTCACTCTGGTGTCCAGATGGTGCCAGGTAAATGACTGACCTCTAACCCAGCTCCCTCAAAAGCTGCCGACTTTGCCAACGTCCGTCCGTATCGTTTTTTCTTTTCCGGGCCTCGTCCAGCCGGAGAGACACGGGCTCTTTGGAGGTCACGGATACCCAGGGAGAGAGAGTGTAGCCTAAGTCGGTGCCTGACTTCTCTCCCCCCCCCCCCCCCCCCCCCCCCCCCCGCTGTGAGATTAATGCTAGGTGGAGGAAATATAACAGATAGTTTAATTAAGCACGGCCCGTAAGATTCATCGACTCATTTCTGCGGCTGACAGCGCAAATGAGGGTTCAAAGGTGCGAACCGAGGAGAGACACCCTTGAGTATCTCCCGTGTTTAATAAATTGAGTGCCTTCCCTATAAAGTTTCGGCCATAAAGCCCCGGTGTTTATTAACGCTGTCCCCTCGGTGTGCCAGGGGGACGTGGCGGTGGCTCTCCTCCCCTTATCTCCTCTCTCCTCTCTCTGAGCCCACCTGGTCACACTGACATCCAGGGGAGGCTGGTGGAGGCAGAACATCGTAGGACAGGCTCATTGTCATGCACAGAACGGAACACGGAATGGTATCATGATACACGGTACGATGAGCCTCCGTCCGTCCTTCGGTTTCTACCTCCACCAGCCTCCACTACTGGCAGCACGCTCCCACCACCAGGCTCACACCCTGGTCTCCAACCTGCTCATCACCTCTCTCCTTCCCTCCCCGTCTGGCTTCACACTGTCCTCCGGCACAGGTCTCGGATCAGCTTACCCTGTTCAAATCCTAGCTTGAAGCATGGGGGGGGGGGGGGGGGGGTGATGTGAAATTGACCTTAGATCAGTGCCAAAGGGGCGACTTCAGCCTACCTGCGTCAAGTGCAATATTGCACTTGGAGAGTTGAAGACACTTCAGGCATGGAGTTGGATAAAAGAGAGATGATAGGTTAATTAGACCTATTCATCAGTGTATTAATTACAGTGTGTTTGCACATGTGAAGGAGTGATCTTCTGAGAGTCGTCGCCATGGTTACACTCCTAGCCCGGCTGCTGCACATGAGCGAAAGAGAGGGAGGTAGAGAGAGAGGTAGAGAGGGAGGTAGAGAGAGAGGTAGACGGAGACAGAGAGAGAGAAGCAGAGAGAGAGAGAAAGAGAGAGAGAGAGTGGATGGGGAGACAGAAAGAGACACACTGGAGTTCATTACCAACCTCATGCCATTTTAATTGTCTCCATCATATCTGTCTGGGGTTATTACAGTATTACATTGAGTGTTTAAATAAGGCAGCAGCTTTATGTCCTGAGCAGTAGCATATTTCCCCTCTACCTGCCAGGAGGCCTCAGGGCCTGTAAATGAAAGCTTTATTCTTGGCTTGCTGCTAGTGGCCCTGTTACGTCATACTGGTGGGGCGGGCCGGCTGTGGCTCAGGAGGTAGAGCCGGCGTCTAATGATCGCAAGGTCGGCGGTTCGATCCCCGGCTGGCCACGTGTCGTGGGCAAGACACTGAACCCCAAATTGCTCCCAATGAGCGGGCCGGCGCCTTGCATGGTAGCTTGCGGCCATTGGTGTGTGAATGTGTGTGTGATTGAATGAGAGGCCGTTGTAAAGCGCTTTGGAATGGCGCTATATAAGTCGGTCCATTTACCATTTGCAGTCAATTTACGTCACACTGTAATGGTGGAGTCATTTAGGCAATATATTTTGTTATTCATGATATTACTTCAAAACATGTTATGCTCCAGGTATGCTCCAAATGTCACAATATACTCCAAATGTCACAATATACTCCAGATATTCAGATATTCGATAATGTTAATATAGCCCTGACCTAGTTGTCCTGTGTGTCTCACTTAATTTGAATCGGATTTGGTAAGGAAATATATTGGGAGTTTATTGGGAGTTTATAGATGTGCAATTGATACTGAATACAGAAGGACTCCTTGTCTTCTGCCGCGTTTATTACTCTGTTAAGCAAATGGACTTCCCCATTACCTGTTTAGATAGGCCGATGTTTCCTATTGTAATATCTGTTACTGACACCATTTTGTTTGTCTTTAGAAGTGCTGGGAAAGTAATTTGGAACTAATCAATACCGTTGCTCTGTGTACCAATTTCCAGTGTACTCTGCTCTGAATGAGAGTCAGAGGGAGTTTAGTCTGGAGGTGCATCTGCTTTCACCCGAAAAACACTATTTTGCATCGTGTCGTCTCATTTACACTCAAATCAGTTTCTCTCGCTCTTGTAACACAGGGGAGACAATTACGAGGTGTGCAATTACACTAAAGAGATTCGGGTTGAATTTGTGTGGAATTTGGGTTTCTGGAAGAGTCAAGCTGAATGTTAATGATATCCAGTTGCGAGGTCTAGCTACAGTGACTGCCATAGGTAAATAATGGCTCACTGACACAGGAGGAGAGGTGTGTCCAGGGCTGAGTTCTTGGACTACAGTTTGTTACAATACGAATGGGATGAAAACATGGGCATACTACATAACAACCCATGCCAGACAAAGACACTGGTATGACAGCTGGTTCATTGCCATATTATGTTTCTGTAGCATAGTGCTTGAGGTTCTGTAGCGCTGTGGGTTTGTGATAACAATGAAACAAAACCGTCTCTTTAGAAATGTAAGAATAGCGATGTTTCCTTTAGGTGCACAATGTGTCAAGGCTGTCTTATTGTTATGGCACCCTTTGAACCTCCCATATGCACTTACTGTAATCAATGGCTTGAATAGCCGCCATCGTCCTCTCTGTTTAGCTAACAGGAAAGAGAGATAACACCTTTGCACACTCTGTGCTGTCGACGTGTGAAGTATGCAGGGGGACATAATGGTAAGAATCCGGCATGAAATCATCTTTTCTGTGGTTTTTATAGGCCAGAGAGGAGCTATTCTCTGCCAATTTAAAAGTCCAATTTGTGCCTCACAGTGAGATTTATTCCCATTAGTGCCCGTGTGTCTGCAAACCTGCCCTGCGACCATGTGGTCGGAAACCTCCTTTACAACATCAAATGCTAGTATAACGGATGTCTGCTTGAAGAGCAGGTTTGGGTTCATTCTCCAGCTCAGAAAGCCGGGATGTGTTGAATTTCAACTGGGCTTTCAAGGTTTTTGGACCATTGACATAAGCATGATATTTATTCTATATGTGTGATGTGATTTGAAAAATAATGTTTCCCTTGAAGGGAAGTGATTTAACTGTTTTTCAAGGCTGCGCACTGCAATACCTACGTTTTCTTCTCTGAAAATAGTTTTAAAAGTTTTTCTTTAAAAAGTCTGAATGTACTTTTGTATTGTAGATGTTCAATCTTCTATACGTTTCAGAGACATCAAGGCCATTGCTTTGCTTACAACTGGCTTCTCGTCAAATACAACAAGTTCTTCATAGAAAATTCATAGAAATCCCAAACACTGCCATTCTCTGTGCTGAACTGTCTCTGTACATGGCCGAATCCCATTACTTAAAGAATGACTGATGAAAGTAACAATGACCTTGAATCCCCTTTGTTTTTTACAGAGGAACTACGGAAGCTGAGCTGGTCCGGCATTCCGCGACAGGTTCGACCAATCACATGGAAGCTCCTCTCGGTAAGCATAAACATCTTTACACGGTCATGTCTTCTTCTCAACGACTTTTCTCTCCTGCCCTCTCCCTCACTCTCTGATTTATGGACATGTATAACACTCTTTACCTCCTATTTAAAAATTAATTGCAAGGCACAAATAATTTATTCATGAAGCCGAATGTTTACTCATTAAGCTATTGTTCCACTTTACAGTGACCTGACTATTGAGTGACTGAGTCTGCGATCTGCGGAGCGCTTCTTTGAATGGTGTGACTTTCACATTAATTGCGGCGTATAGTTAATGTCCCACACAGACAAGGCCTCATTAAATCGCCTAGGGGTGTATGGCTCACAGAATTGCCAGATTTTGTAGTCAACACAAATGAGTGTCAGAGGTCCCCGGTTCTTTTGAGGGCTCAGATGAGAGAGAAAGCCCGATCGTTTATCAACATGCCTCCTTCCAAGCCCATCGCTTCTCCTTGTCCGCTGTCGCTGAGTTTATGAGGAGACGTCTTGGAGTGAACTAATGGTTTGCGGCGTATTGCTCTGTCCAGTCTAAATAAGTACTGGTAGGGACACGACTGCACTCTGTAGTGCAGCAGATAGGAGCGCGTGTACAGGGTATGAACGAGACCCCCCCCCCCCCGGCATCTGTAACCCCTGAACAAGCCTGGCTATCCCAACCAGGGGAGGCTGGTGGAGGCCCAAATCTGTGGACGGGCTCATTTTTGTGATCAAATTTGTATTAGTCACCCTTTCTAGCACAAATACAAGAAAACGAAGACACACAAAAAAACCCATTAACACTAGGGCTGGGACTTTAACGCATTCATTTCGATGAATTAATTACTTTAACTTTAACTTTTTTTTTTTTTTTTTTTTTTTTAAACTTTTTTAACACTTTTTTTGGTTTTGTTTTGTATTTGGCCAGCCCTGCCACTTTTGTAGCTTTTTTGACATTTCTCCCTTGCAGACAACATAGTGCAAAAAGAAGAGGGCAGCCTTGAGCTCTGAACATGTAAACAGGCTAGTTTGTCTCAGCAACTGGCTGAAAGAGAAGAAGTAGTAGGTTTTTAGTAGTTTTTTTTTTACCATTTTAGATGGCACTTGTGACTTTATGTTAAGCTGTTGGTCTGTTTCGTATTTTGACCAAGGATATTTGGGTGGGTAGGGGCGGGTGGGGAGGGTTAGTGTAACATTAGGTTAAGTACATTGTGTGATCTGTTGGTCTGTGTAGCTAAAATAAACAGGATTTTGCTGCTTTAAACGTATGTATATGTCTATTCATTGATTCACTCGTATACCAAATCCATTTGAATTGAAAACTGTTGCTTCTCGTGTCAAATATTGATATGCGATTAAAATGCGCTTAATTTCGATTAATTAATTACAACGTCTCTAATTAATTATTAATTATCCTATCCCACCACTAATTAACACACAATCATACACTCAGATCCTCCTCCCTCCTCCCCGCAGGACCACTCCCTCCATGATCACAACAAAGTCAGTTCAACCACCTTCAAAAATAAAGAAACATATGTCGATTTGTTTTTTCTGATTCACGGTTTTCACTTTAAATGATGACAACAAGGAAGGTTGCACATGATAGGTCTGTCTGTGGAAAAAAAATGGAATGTTTTGCAGATAGGAGGTTTTGCGTTTCGGCCATCGATATGTCTTATGTCCCATATTTATTAAGAAGATAACCATATAACAAATCAAGTGTCATAGGGGGATACTAAAGTTAGAGAACACGATACACAATTAATACACAATATTACTGAGTCATGGAGAAACCGGGCTCACTGTTATACATGGGATGCAATGAGGAATGCAACGGGATGGAATGAGGAGACACTTGTTTGATACCGTCCCTCATTCCATTCCATTGCAACAAGCCTGTTTTCTCTGGTTCCTACCTCCACCAGCCTCCCCTGGGCTAGCCCGCACGCCTGACCTTTAAATCCTGTCTGTGTCAAGATCCAGTCGCGATAGATAAGACGAGCCTGAGAAAATCTATTCTACCCCGGTGCCACAC
Organism: Nansenia antarctica; assembly: GCF_963989245.1. Classification (NCBI taxonomy): domain Eukaryota; kingdom Metazoa; phylum Chordata; class Actinopteri; order Argentiniformes; family Microstomatidae; genus Nansenia; species Nansenia antarctica. The sequence goes on from NC_137678.1 coordinate 40,100,516, forward strand.
CGTGATTCCATAAACTTGGAGCCACATAATAAAACTTCACTCTAGACGCGTCCCCTGCGACCTTCCCCCTGCTCAATACCGCACCGCAGATATTCAATTTATTCTTTCCACAGGCTGCTTAGAGAGGTTGCTTCTATGACAAAGACAAGAGGCACTTTGTGGCTGTTAATAAGTTTTAATGCCCCCCCCCCCTCCCCCCGCTTGCATTTAACAGTAGAGTGCACAAATCATACATCACTGTCTAAATCATTATTACGGCATTGTGGAAAATTAAAAGGTGGGAACAGCACGAAAACTGTGAGTGAGCAATTTCTAGCCTCATTGTGTTTCTCCCCTGAGCAGTGTTTCTCCATGGTTGGCTACAGGTTGCTTTAGTTGTTATTTGTAGTGGGAAACACAAAGGAAACTTTCATGCTGAAGAACCTAACAATAATGAGTATTTCTGGGGGAAAAAAAAGCCTTTAAAGAGGAATCGCTCACTTGCTTCGAGTGCCCAAAGGAGAGAAATTGAGTGGGGTTTTTTCTCTTTGGAAAAAAAAAATGGCAGAGCCTGTGGCAATGTGTACTTTTTGCTAATGGAGTGGAATTGTTAAATGTTAAGTGCTGGTAGAGTAGCAAACTGCCTTGCTTGTATTGATGTGTCTGGAGGGCCTGATGTGATGTAGTGGGCCCTGGTTGTTATAGCATGTAAACTACTGACTGTGTCTAGATTTGATAAAGTGCTCAATAGTCTTAACCTGCTTCCTGTCTTCTTCTCCATAATCACTAATCGGTCACGATGTGACATGTGAAAGCAGTATGGTAGAGGCTTCCTATCCACCTCCTGTTTTCTCTAGCCTATGGGAAATGAAGCAACTAAATTAGTCACTTAAAATTATTCAGGTTTTTGTCTTTTGTCTGCAGGGGCGGCACTGTTCACTGCCCCCTAGAGTCCAGGAGGGTGTCTTCTGTATGTCAGACTAGTCTGGTGCTTGTTGCCATGCTGCAGAGAGGGGCACAATAATTGATGAAGGTGCCGAGCTGTGATGGAGGACAGAGAAGAGAGGAGGGGATGGCACCCTCCCCCCACAGTCAGTCATTGTTTGTTTGTGCGTGATGTCTGTTTGTGTGTGTGTGTGTGTGTGTGTGTGTGTGTGTGTGTTTTGAGAGACCACACACACAGACATCACGCACACACGCTCAAACAAACAATGACTGACTGACTGATACACGCATACACACACACACACACACACACACACACACACGCACACACACACACACAAAGGAGTCTAGCTTACCTGTCTGACCTTCATCTGCCTATGGCTCCCTCGTCCGTCATCTTGATGCAAACCCTGGGCAGGGCTGTAGCTCCACTCAATCAAACCATATTGATCCAGGCTATTGAACCTTCAGGGAGGTGAAGGATTGTGTGTGTGTGTTTGTGTGTGTGTGTGTGTGTGTGTGTGTGAGTGTGTGAGTGTGTGAGAGAGAGAGAGAGAGAGAGAGAGAGAGAGAGAGAGAGAGAGAGAGAGAGAGAGAGAGAGAGAGAGAGAGAGAGAGAGAGAGAGAGAGAGAGAGAGAGAGAGAGAGAGAGAGAGAGAGAGAGAGAGAGAGAGAGAGAGAGAGAGAGAGAGAGAGAGAGAGAGAGAGAGAGAGTGTGTATGCGCATACATTTATTTTTGTACATCAATGCCTAGATGTCTGTATGTCAGTTGGTGTGCTGCTGGTGCTGCTTGTATGTTCGTGTGCATGTATGTTGTGTGTATTTGTGTGCGTGCATCAGATATTTCTATGTGTGTGTGTGTGCCTGTGTGAAAGTGTGATTTGTGCGTGTGTGTGTGTGTGAGAGATTTTGTCAGAACAATTAAACCAGCTGGAAACCGTCCTTAAACAAGAGCGATGACTTGTTGTGTCTCTGCCTGGGAGCAGCCGGGTTTGTCGGCACCCCTTGAAGTGTCGTTTTTAATGTCCAATCAATTCTCCCCATCCTGCTGACTTCACACAACCCCCCCCCCCCACACCACCACCCCCGCCCCCTCCCTTCCTTCCTCCAGGAAACCCACTGAAACGCTCCTCCTAAGTAGAAATCATTTTTGTTTGTCAGTTCGCTCGCTAGAAAATAAAGATTTCATTTACTCCCCAAATTGATTCCTTAAGCTTATTTTCGGAGGGGGAGAGAGAGAGAAAGCCGGCCAGGAGAGATTGCCTCTGTTTACTGTAGTCAATCTATTAGCTGCTAGGCCAGGGAATCACAGGGAGATTAGCGAAGGCGGGCAGGAGTCAGCTGCAGATTAGAGGGGCATGCAGCTAGCAGGGCATGCAGCTAGCAGGGCCGTCCCACTGCCATCGCCTGCTCTCAGCGGCTTTTATTTTTTAAACATTTTTTAGCAGTTGTAAGTAACCTCTTCACATTGCCCACTGAAAAAAAAAAAAATCCCCCCAAAAAATCAATGCATCGAAATGTAAGATATATTGTAAGATGAAGTTCTGGACTGGAAGTGTCGAAATAGCATCTCCAGAAACACCTTAAACACCTCCAAACACCAAACACCCGAGCTGCAGACACAGCCAGTGTGACTCAACTTGTTGTGTGTACAGTTTTAGAGACTGCGGGTGGCTGCGGCCCCGCCGTAGGATACATTTACAAGCCTGGCCATGGTTAGGTACTGTTTCTTCCCCCGTGGCTGGCCGCAAACTTCGCACTTGGAGCGAGATTTTATTCCTGTCTGTATTGATTTTTTTCTCTCTAGCTACCTCACAACTAAAAAAGATGACCCTGGCGGCGATACTGTGTTTCCTAAGAGCGCCAGGAGGCCCCACCTGCAAAATAATAATCGATTACAAAAAGACTTTCAACAGACCTGTGGAAGGGACTAAAATGGTTTGTTGCACCGTACGACCGAGGCATTAAACTTTAGAACTTCAGGAGGACTGTTTCTCTTTTCGCTTGGCCCTTTTATGTCTATGTGGCGGCTAATAAAGTACCTATGCTGCTGCACAGCTCGGCTGGGGAACTTTCACTACAGAAGGCAACCTTGATCTGATCCTGTCTGATGCTCAGGTCGGTTCTGTACATGAAACCTGTGGTCCAAGGTGGTCATATAAAAAAACACCCATCAACTGGAAGGTTAAACATGGCATTCATACAGCAGAACTTAAGTTGGACACGGTCAAACTCATGAGCCCGAAAAAGTCTTTGCGCTCGTCATTGAATTCACTTCACATGGTGATATCTTCTGGGGGTTTAGTTAGCGCAGTGCGCACGGTCGCGGCAGACATCTCTTAAAGAAGACAGAAACCCTGGGTTTTAGGAGAAATATAACTGCAAGTATTGCCAGCGATAGTGTTTTTTTGCGCATGTCGCCTGCGATTCGACCTTCTTAAGACTGCTGAAATATCAAAACCCCCCTTGACACACATGATCGGCTTGGCTTGATTACATGGACACATCCTAACGACCTTAAGTCCCTATGTAAAGAGGGCTGCCCGGCACACATACATCTTGTTGTAAAAGCTGTCGCGGAGCGCGGGTGAAATATGGCGGTGCGGCGAGCAGCACTAGTGATGAATGGATTTTTCTGGGGCTGTAGATTTCCATGCAATCAATTACTTGATCACGGGACTTTCTTTTTCTGGCCCCAGACATCTGCTGTACATACATTCTCACTGGGGTGTTAAGGAGGAGTGTGTGTGTGTGTGCGTGTGCGTGTGCGTGTGCGTGTGCGTGTGCGTGTGCGTGTGCGTGTGCGTGTGCGTGTGTGTGTGTGTGTGTGTAAAGACTGATGATGGGCGGAGAACATGACAGAGGGAAGAGATGGATCTTTGGGACTGTTAGATACTGTAGTTTCCTATTATCATTAGTCCAGGGGCCTGTTCCAGAAAGTAGGATCCCCAAATTAGCCTGCTAATTAAAAAACAAAAATACATTTATATCCCTTTTTTATTTGGAGCCCTGAAATAGGGGCACTATGTTTAAAACATGTTGTACTTTCTAAATGGCGAACCCAATCTGAAAAAACCCCCAATGAATTAAATCTGATCTCTACTTTAACCTCATTGTGATTGT
>NC_137678.1:40114735-40117235 GCF_963989245.1 Nansenia antarctica
GAGAGGAAGAGGAGGTAGGAGAGGAGGAGAGGAAGAGGAGGTAGGAGAGGAGGAGAGGTAGGAGAGGAAGAGGAGGTAGGAGAGGAGGAGAGGTAGGAGAGGAAGAGGAGGTAGGAGAGAGAGGAGGTAGGAGAGGGAGAGGAGGAGAGGAAGAGGAGGTAGGAGAGGAAGAGGAGGTAGGAGAGGAAGAGGAGAGGTAGGAGAGGAAGAGGAGAGGTAGGAGAGGAAGAGGAGAGGTGGAGAGGTAGGAGAGGAAGAGGAGAGGAAGAGGAGAGGTAGGAGAGGAAGAGGAGAGGAGGAGAGGAAGAGGAGGTAGGAGAGAGAAGAGGAGGTAGGAGAGGAAGAGGAGAGGTAGGAGAGGAAGAGGAGAGGTAGGAGAGGAAGAGGAGAGGTAGGAGAGGAAGAGGAGAGGTAGGAGAGGAGGAGGTAGGAGAAGTGGAGGAGGAGAGAGGAGAGGAGGTAGGAGAGGAAGAGGAGAGGTAGGAGAGGAGGAGGTAGGAGAAGTGGAGGAGGAGAGAGGAGGAGAGGTAGGAGAGGTAGGAGAGGAGAGGAGAGGAGGAGAGGAGGAGAGGTAGGAGAGAAGAGAGTAGGAGAGGAGAGGTAGGAGAAGTGGAGGAGGAGAGAGGAGAGGTAGGAGAGGAGAGGAGAGGAGAGGAGGAGAGGAGAGAGAAGAGGAGAGGTAGGAGAGGAGAGGAAGAGGAGGAGAGGAGAGGAAGGAGAGGAGAGGAGGAGGAGAGGAAGAGGAGGAGAGGAGAGGAGAGGAGGAGCTGGAGAGGAGAGGAGAGGAGAGGAAGAGGAGGTAGGAGCGGAGAGGAGAGGTAGGAGAGGAAGAGGAGAGGTAGGTGAGGAAGAGGAGAGGTGGGAGAGGAGAGGAGGTAGGAGAGGAAGAGGAGAGGAGGAGAGGAAGAGAGAGGCAGAGAAGAGGAGGTAGGAGAGGAAGAGGAGGTAGGAGGAAGAGGAGAGGTAGGAGAGGAAGAGGAGAGGTAGGAGAGGAAGAGGAGAGGTAGGAGAGGAAGAGAGAGGTAGGAGAGAGAGGTAGGAGAAGGAGGAGGTAGGAGAGGAAGAGGAGAGGTAGGAGAGAAGAGGAGAGGTAGGAGAGGAGTGAGGTAGAGAAGTGGAGGAGAGGAGAGAGGAGGTAGGAGAGGAGAGAGGAGAGGAGAGGAGGAGAGGAGAGGAGAGGTAGGAGAGAAGAGGAGAGGTAGGAGAGGAGGAGGTAGAGGAAGTGGAGAGAGAGAGGAGGAGAGGAGAGAGGTAGGAGAGGAGAGGAGAGGAGAGGAGGAGAGGTAGAGAGAAGGAGAGAGGAGAGGAAGAGGAGAGGAGGAGAGGAGAGGAGAGGAGAGAGGATGAGGGAGGGAGGAGGGTGGAGGAGGAGAGGAGGAGAGGAGAGGAGAGGAGGAGAGGAGAGGAAGAGGAGAGGAGAGGAGAGGAGATGTAGGAGAAGAAGAGGAGAGGTCGGGGGAGGAGTTGTTTGCATGCTGAAGCGTGAAAATAGTTATTTTTTTATCTCTTTGCGTTGACTCATCTCTCCCTCTGACTCAGACCCTGTCAGATCTCAAAGGCGGGGGAGAGGGAGTGGGAGGGAGAGAGAAAGATAGGGAAGGAGAGAGAGAGATGGATAAAGGCTATTCGCCGGCGAATGAGCAGTCTAATTGCGCCGCTGATGTCTGAAGGATAGGTATTCCTGTTGCACCTCTCTCTCTCTCTCTCCCTCTCTCTCTCTCCCTCTCCCTCTCCCCTCCCGTGGAGGTAGTGAAAGAACACACATAGGAGAGTGTTGTAAAAAGTCTCTGTTCTCTCCTGCATGACGATGTGCGGATGACTGATTGCCCCCGACAAGTCACACTCCCACAACACACACACCCCGACAACACACACACCCCGACAACACACACACCCGACAAGTCACACTCCCACAACACACACACCCAGACAACACACACACCCCGACAACACACACACCCCGACAACACACACGACCCCGACAACACACACACCCCGACAACACACACACCCCGACAAGTCACACTCCCACAACACACACACCCGACAACACACACACCCCGACAACACACACACCCCGACAACACACACACCCCGACAACACACACACCCCGACAAGTCACACTCCCACAACACACACACCCCGACAACACACACACCCCCGACAACACACACACCCCGACAACACACACACCCCGACAACACACACACCCCGACAACACACACACCCCGACAACACACACACCCCGACAAGTCACACTCCCACAACACACACACCCCAACAAGTCACACTCCGACAACACACACACCCCGACAAGTCACACTCCGACAACACACACACCCCAACAAGTCACACTCCGACAACACACACACCCCAACAAGTCACACTCCGACAACACACACACCCCAACAAGTCACACTCCGACAACACACACTCCCCGACAACACACACACTCCGACAACACACACTCTCTGACAACACACACTCCGACAACACACA
>NC_137678.1:40119735-40139735 GCF_963989245.1 Nansenia antarctica
CGTCGTGTCTCTCTCCCTGCACTACTCCGGCTGACCAGCAGGGCAGTAGAGTATCGCGTTGACTTCCGTGTTATGTCGAATTAGAGGCGTATGTTTTGTCTCAACTCTGAGGGTGATAAACATGCAGGATGAGTGACACCCCCAGTGTGTGAATTGCAGTTTCCTCTGTCAGGGGCTGATTAACACTTTCACCTGGCAGAAACTGTTTCATCAACACAATTTAATCACGTCTATCAGGATCAAAGCTGCCTTCCGTCTGACTGTCTGTCGGTTGGAATCTTCCATGGCTCCTTACCAGCCAGGCATGGCTGCTCTTGGCTGTTCCTCTCTTTTCACACAAGCCTGTGTTTCCTTGATGATGATGCAAGGAGATTGAACTGCGTTCTTCCACATATCCCTCCCTCCCTCCCCTCCCTCCTCTCCTCCCTCCCTCCCCCTCCCTCCCTCCCGTCGTCGGAAAAAACCCATTCCCCAACGAGTCTGCTTTAATAATACCTTCCTGTTAATCAGAATTGAATACCGTTACCTGATTGGTAGATTAATCCTGGCGGCCGCCATCTTGGAAGACCTCCAGTTAAACTGTGTATCTACCCGATTGATATTCCTAATCTACTGCCCTTGATCCCTTATTGAAGAAGCCATCACTTCTGACCGAGTCCTCTGCTTTCCTGCTCGGAGCCACTGTTATTCCATTTTCTTCCCATCATCCTTTGGAGCACAGCGTTGCTTCCCATTAGGCGGCAATAAAAAAAAGGGAAAAAAAAGTACATCATTACCGAGGGATTCGGCTCCGATAGGCCTGGTTCAATTTTTTCTCTCTCCAACATGCGCCCCCCCCCCCCCCCCCCCCGCCATCGATCGGGAGAGGGCCGATCTATAATGTAATTTGCATGGTCCTCTCCATGTATGGATCCCCTAAAGTTCTGTGGAGGAGGAGGAGGAGATGCAGGTCACCGTCCTCTGTGAACGTCATCCATCGGAGGAGGAGGTGGAGGAGGAGGTGGAGGAGGAGGAGGTGGAGGAGGAGGTGGTGGAGGAGGAGGAGGAGGAGGAGGAGGAGGAGGGGCGCTCCTGATGAAGAGCAGAGAGCTGCAGCCTCGTCCACGCTTGTCTCGTCAGAAGCTAGTAAACAGCTCCAGCTCCTCTGTGACGTGACCTCCAATAGCAACACCGCTGGACCCTCCCCTCCCAAAGGCAGTGTAGTCAGGATGTCAGTAGTAAATGAAAGGCAGTGTAGTCAGGATGTCAGTAGTAAATGAAAGGCAGTGTAGTCAGGAGGTCAGTAGTAAATGATAGGCAGCGGGGGAGAAAGCTTCTACTCTGCAGGTGTCTGTAGAGGGTTTGCCTGGTGCTTGTTTGCGGTGAATGTGTACTGGAGGCACCGCCGAGCCCAATTAGGTTGTTTCCCTCAACCCTGCGTGTCTGATGCTGCCCGTCCACCTCTTGAAGGAAGGGGGTCCAAGATTAAAGCCTCTGATGCTGTTCTGTTGACCCACCTATAAATAACACTGACCATTGCGTTTAGGTTCAGCAGGACTCCTCCCTCCCCTTCTCTCCTCTCTCTCTCTCTCTCTCTCTCTCTCTCTCTCTCTCTCTCTCTCTCTCTCTCTCTCTCTCTTTCTCTCCCTCCTTCCCTCCCCAGCAGCTTCCAACTCCTCCACCTCTCTCTCTCTCGCTCTCTCTCCCCCCCCCCCTCCTCTCCCAGTCCAAACTCCTCCCCCTCTCTCTCTCTCTCTCTCTCTCTCTCTCTCTCTCTCTCTCTCTCTCTCTCTCTCTCTCCCCTCCCCCTCCCCCTCTCTCTCTCTCACAGCCAGCCAGGCGAAGTCTGCCACTCTCTCTCAGCCTCCCCTCTCTCCAGTCACAGTGGAGTGTGAGTCCATGAAGCGAAGGGCAGCAGTAAATCCAACTGTCGGGGAGTGGTAGCGGAGCATATTCAGGCCGTGATTAATGATTAAGAGTCGAGGGGGAGTTGTAGATATGAGTGTAGGGGTCGGGGCCGGGCCCTGACTAATGACAGCGCGGGGGGGGGGGGGGGGGGGGGGGGCAGTGAGCTGAGAGCCAGCCAGAGTGGCCTGTGCTGGGGTTGGGGCCATGGCGCCGTCAGGGACCAGGAGTTATGGAGGAGAGGAGGAGATGTTGTGGGACTTAATGTCGTTATGAGGGAATGGAGGCATGGAGAGGCAGGCAAGCAGTCAGTCAGCCCCGGCCCCCCCCGGGGTCAGCACAAGGTCAGCTGCTCTTGTGTACGACCACCTGCTGCACCCTACAGGATGTCCTCCATATTGTGTGTGTGTGTGTGTGTGTGTGTGTGTGTGGGGGGGGGGGGGGTCTGTTCGGGACACAGATAATGGAAGAGATGAAGAAAGATGGGGTCTGTTAAAGCACATACTGTAGAAGGATAGAGAGTGGACTTCAAAGAGGTGGAGAGAGGGGCTGATGCTGCTGAGGCTGCTCACACCACAGTAGCCCCCCCCCCCACACACACACACACAAACATAAAAAAACACACACACAAACAAACACAAACACACACATAAACACACACACACACACACATAAACACAACCACCCCCACTCACACACACACACACACACACACACACACACACACACACACACACATAAACACCCCCCCCACCCCCACACACACACACACACACACACACACAAACACACACATAAACACACACACACACACACATAAACACAACCACCCCCACTCACACACACACACACACACACACACACACACACACACACACACACACACACACACATAAACACACCCCCCCCCCCCCCCCCCACACACACACACACACACACAAAGGCAGATAAGCGCCTCTCGTCCCCAGTAGAGAGGCTCAGACAGACAGAGCAGCCTGGTCTAGTCAGAGCCTGACACTGAGTGCCGCTGACAGACCCTCTCAACAGGACTGACGCTGTGCGAGCGTCTCTCAAACGGCCCAGCCCCGTCCTCACACTCTGGTATGCATATGGAGCCACGGCGTGACCGTGTGATCACACACACACGGCTGGACCCCGCGGGCGCCGGGCGGAGAGGAGAGGAGGAGGAGGGCAGGGAACCCTGCTGAGAGAGGAAGCGCCTTGAAAGAGCAGTGTGGTGGGGGATGCACACACACACACACACACAGACATATACATACACACACAAAAGCACTTACACACGCAGGCATATACTTATACACACACAAAAGCACACGCACACACACATATGCATGCATGCACGCAAGTATGCACACAGGCATGCACGCACACACACAAAAGCACACGCACACACACATATACATACATACACACATACGTACACACACGTACATGCACACGCACATACACACACACACACACACACACACACACACACACACACACACACACACACACACACACACACACACTCACAGAAAGCAGGCAGAGCTCTCAGAGAGATAGGCCAGTGGAGAAGGAAGAGGTCAGGGTCAGTGACAAACAAGGCCGTTGGGACAGAGAGACTTTCCGAATGTCAAACATCCTGATCATAAATGTGTTTCTGGTAGGGGTGTAGCGGTTCACAAGGCCCATGGTTCTGTTCAGACCTCGGTTTTCATTCCCCTCTTCTGTGTAGGGCCTGAGAAAAATCTCCCTCTAAAACCTCTGTTTTATTATTCCCAATTCCAATCATATTTATTCAATTTCTTCAGTTTTTCAACTCTTTATTCTGTGAAAGTGCTTGGTGGTGCTTCTAGACAATTCGATAGAGCAATGGATCATTATTTACTACGTGAACATCTATTGCAACATTTTCTAATAACTGTGAATGCGATTTCCGAGCTTCCCGTAAAACCTCAGACCATTCCACCACGAATTCCCCTCATATGTTTGGTTAGTCTCTATGGGGACGGTGCTGTTGCCCTGGTTGTTGTTGGAGAATGAGTGATATATTTCTCAGACATAGAGCAGAGAGTCATATCTCATTATGGTCGTATCTGTAGCATCTCACAGCTCTCTCGCTCTCCTCTCCAGCCCCCTGTTGAGTTGTGGCATGTGTACTAGCCTTGTCCCCGTTGACTTTAGCCAGGCCTGCTGAGTGTGTGTGTGTGTGTGTGTGTGTGTGTGTGTGTGTGTGTGTGTGTGTGTTTGTGTGTGTGTGTTTGTGTTTGTGTGTGTGTGTGTGTGTGTGTATGTGTGATATATATGTGTGTGTTCACAATTTCCATAATTTTGGCTCTGTATGCCACCACAATGGATTTGGAATGAAACAATCAAGATGTAATTGAAGTGCATACTTTCAGCTTTAATTCAAGGGGTTGAAAAACAATATTGTATAAAACGTTTAGGAATTGCAACCATTTTTATACACAGTCCCTTATTTTCAGGAGCTCAAAAGTAATTGGACAAATGAACATAATCATAAATAAAATGTTCATTTTGAATACTTTGTCGAGAATCCTTTGCTGGCAATGACTGCCTGAAGTCTGGAACACATGGACATCACCAAATACTGGGTTTCCTCCTTTGTGATGCTTTGCCAGGCCTTTACTGCAGCAGTCTTCAGTTGTTGTTTGTTCGTGGGTCTTTCTGCCTCTTCAGCAAATGAAATGCATGCTTGATCGGGTTGAGATCAGATGATTGACTCTGGCCATTGCAGAATATTCCACTTCTTTGCCTTAAAAAAGTCCTGGGTTGCTTACGCAGTATGTTTTGGGTCATTGTCCATCTGTATTGTGAAGCACCATCCAATCAACTTTGCTGAATTTGTCTGAATCTGAGCAGGCAGAATATCCCTAAACACTTCAGAATTCATCTGTCTGCTTCTGTCTTCTGTCACATCATCAATAAACACTAGTGACCCAGTGCCATTGGAAGCCATGCATGTCCATGTCATCACACTGCCTCCACGTTTTTATACAGATGATGTGGTATGCGTCGGATCATGAGCCGTTCCAAGCCTTCTCCATACTTTTTTCTTCCCATCCTTCTGGTACAGGTTGATCTAAAGGCCAATGCACACAGCGTGCGATTTCTGTTGCGCGTCAACATTCCATTTTGAAGTTTGAATGGAAGTCTATGAGAACATCGCATCTCAACACACACGGCCCCGATTTTAATCGCACGGCGAAAATTCGATTCCATTCATTTTGAAGCTAACATTTGCAAAATTTGACAGTGCGACAAAACTCGCACGCCGTGTGCTTTGTCCCATTCAAAATTAATGGAATCGAATTTTCGCCGTGCGATTAAAATCGGGGCCGTGTGTGTTGAGATGCGATGTTCTCATAGACTTCCATTCAAACTTCAAAATGGAATGTTGACGCGCAACAGAAATCGCACGCTGTGTGCATTGGCCTTTAGTTTCATCTGTCCAAAGAATGCTGTTCCAGAACAGGGCTGGCTTTTTTAGATGTTTTTTGTCAAAGTCTAATCTGGCCTTTCTATTCTTGAGGCTTATGAATGGCTTGCACCTTGTGGTGAACCCTCTGTATTTGCTTGTGTGAAGTATTTCTTTTATGGTACACATGGATAATGATATGCCTACCTCCTGGAGACTGTTCTTCACTTGGCTGGATGTTGTGAAGGGGTTTTTCTTTACCATGTAAAGGATCCTGTGATCATCCACTACTCTTGTCTTCCATGGACGTCCAGACCTTTTTGGGGTGCCGAGCACACCAGTGCGTTTTTTCTCTCAGAATGTACCAGTTAATTTGGCCACTATTAATGTTCCCACTATCTCTATGATGGACTTTTGTTTTGTTTTTACAGCCTAAGGATGGCCTGTTTCACTTGCATTGAGAGCTCCGTTGACTGCATGTTGTGCGTATACAGCAACAGCTTCCAAATGCAAATGCCACACTTAGAATCAACTCAGACCTTTTACCTGCTTAATTGATAAAGAAGTAATGAAGGAATAGCCCACACTGGCCCATGAAACAGCTTTTGAGTCAATTGTTCAATTACTTTTGGTCCCTTGAAAAAGAGGGAGCTACATATTAAAGAGCTGTAATTCCTAAACCCTTCCTTCGATTTGGATGTGAATACCCTTACCCTAAAGCTGAGAGTCTGCACTTTAAGCCCATATTCATTATATAACTAACTTGAAGATGTTTTGGTAAACAGCTAAAATAACACAAATTCCAAATATATATGGACCTAACTGTATGTGTGCGTGTTATGTGTTATGTGTGCGTGTGTTTGTGTATGTGTTATATATATATATATGTGTGTGTGTGTGTGTGTTATATATATATATATATATATATATATATATATATGTGTGTGTGTGTGTGTGTGTGTGTGTGTGTGTATTGAGCGGTCAGTGGGGTGTATCGCGACTGTGAGTGGTTAATGAGTATCGGTTTGTTGGTGTCTCCCATCGTGAGGCCTCAGAGCCAAGCTGATGATTTTAATGCAGGCCTGATTAATGTTCCTTATTTGCTCTAACGAGTTGTTAAGTGATTGCCTCGGCATGGCCATTGACATTCTGAGGTTTTTCACCACTCTCTCTTCTCCTCCTCTCCTGCCTCCATTTCCTCCCCTTCTCTTCACCTCCTCTGGTTGACTTCTCCATTGACCCACGTCCAGACGAATCCTCCGGTCTGGCAGCAGTGCACACAATCATCTCATAAAAAGAAATAACTTCCGCGAAATGGGTAACTGTAAAGAAGACTCACGTTTCTTTTGAGAGCGTTTGATTCGTCTGCGTCTTTGATCTCTGCGGGACAGAAACGGGGGGAATATTATGTATAATGTATAATATATGTATTTTTTTCTTCTTCTAATGTACATGATCTACAGTACATGTATTAATTCCCTTCAGCTGGTGCATTTTGAGCTCTTTGTTCCGAGTCTTTGTGGAGGAGAGGACAGGGAGCAGTAACAGTGTTTGACATATCTGCCTGCTGCCAGATGAAAAAAAGACGGCTCCGAATCAATGATTCACCCATCTCATCTGAAGAACGCTGCGTCTTATTTTGGAGCGACTCCCTGGATTTTCTCATCATTCCCGATAAAATGCAATAGAGCCTGGGAGTGATTCGGAGAAATTGTCCTGTCAAAAAGTAATTCATTTTCTATGAATAATCATGGTTATTGAATATTTTTAGATTAACTTAATTACTCGACTATAAAAAGCCATAAATTGAATTTTTCGGGGGGCACAGTGAAACGCAGGAAAGAAAAGAAAAAAAAGGCTCTTTTATCATTTTGTCACCGGTTGACGAACACGTTTTCGCTTGACCTGATGCAATTGGGGTGCAATTGAAACGGTCGACTTTTCCCGGAGAAAACTCCTCTCTGCCTAGCGGGCGTCTTGTTCTGCGCTTGTGTCAGTGTCACCCGCTCGTCCGTGGAAAAGTATTTGCGACAACACGAGAGTGTTCATCACATATTTATCCACGAACATCCTCTCCAACTGCTGTTTAATTGTCTGTTCGCCATGCTTAATGTCTCCCCATTACTGTACTGTCTAATGATTTCCCTGAGACTGCAGATTACCACAAAATTAATTTCTTAATGGACTGATCTTCCCTCATATTTCACACTCTGGAAACTTTCCCCTTGCTCTTAATAGCAGCCCATCTAGAATGATTACTCTCTCTCTCGCTCACACACACACACGCACACACACACACACACACACACACACACACACACACACACACACATGCATACACCCCCCCCCCCTCCCCACACACGCACACACTCGCATGCAGGCATGCACACACACCCACCCACACACCCCCACCCCCACCCACTGTCTCCCTGTCCTAAGTACAATATTAGAGTAGAGATGAGATGTTCCTGTTGTGAGTCATTCTCATCGTCTCGCACACACACACACACACACACACACACACACACACACACACACACACAGAGAGAGAGAGCCTTCTGATGTCAGACATCTATTTAGGCCAAGTTGTGCCGGGGTCGTCTCTAATCTAGATGTTTTATTTACGCCGCGGCTCCTGCCATGTATCATCACGGGGGAGCGTGCTGCCTGAGCATTCCTATGTCAGGCCTACGCTGAAGCCCAGTTACTGTGCTTGTGTACACTGGCCTGCCTGACATCTGAGATGATTTATTTACCCCCCCTCCCTCCCTCCCTCCGCTCGCCGTCCCCTCCCCTCGTGTTGGCGATCGTGCGGATACCGAGATGGCGGAGCTCGGAGTGCAAGCGCAGCGACAACAGCGACAATCTCTCCCTCTCTCTCTCTCTCCCCGCCACCGCCGCCGCAACATCACCATGGTTACGTGAGTGCGGAGCTGGGCGATGCGGTCCGCAGCGTGACGGCCTGTCAGGTGTGAAGTGTGTGGGCTGGTGTTGGTCTGGTATTCTTAGACATGGGTAGTGGAGTTAAGCAGGAGGGCCGGAAGGTGTTTGTGTTTCGACAGCTGCTGTTTGTGGGTCCACACACGACGCAAAACACACAGCACGACCCAGAACACGTACTGTTGTAGACCAAACATAACACAGTACACATACAACCACAGTACATTAGGTTACAGCAGGCCAACCACAGTCACATGACACCACGCCTCACCTCTGAGGTAGGTGACGTCTGTCATTAGTTGCAAGACACCACTGGAGTGATGTAATGGTGTTCCGTTTCATTGTTCTATATCGGGCGCAGTTTTTCTTTATTTTATTTTTTTACATCATGATCATGTACCCACACACATTCGCACTCACACAGTTTCGTACGCACACAGTTTCGAGCCCACACACATTCGCACATGCACAGATTCACACACATACACACACACACACACACACACACACACACACACACACATACACACACATACACACACACACACACACACACACACCACAGCCACCACCCCTATGTTCGTCACCTCCAGGTTAATATTTCTATAAGTAACAGATGGAGCCACACCTCAGCTCCCATCCAGTGTAATTAGGCTCCTCGCACTCATTGTCTGTCTGATGTGTTAGAACCACAAGTTTGCCAAGTCTGAATCCCTTATTAATTATCCACAGCTTCAATTACACCTCTGTGGAATCTGTTTAATGTTCATTAATCAACACCAGGTTGGGGGATGTTATCATGGTAATTGGTCTGTGTTGGTTAGATGTGATTTATTACATTGAGATTATGACTGTCACGCCGGTACAGTCGGACCTGGTGGGAGGTCTTCCTGATTGCCATGGCGACGGGCAGGGCTGGAATCCTAGAGATCCGCGAGTGTCACTACAATCGGCGTACACATTATCCCCCCCCCCCCCCCCCCCCATTGATATCAATGCAAGATTTAGGCGCATGTCAGAGTGGTGCGCTGTGCTTCCTAGTTAGGAGACCACCCTGTGGGTTATCTTGGTGTTTGACAGACTGAGTTGGGTGGTCTATAGTGAGGTGTGTGTTGAGCACATTATTATTAATATTTTAATTTTAATTATCTCTTTTTTTGGTACGTTTCCATCTTGGTTGTATCATAGACGAGTGAAACATTGTCTCCCACCAATACACTACCTGTATGGTATATAATTATGATGACTGTTTCAACGTTTTTGTCCTTAACCGGAAGCAGGCAGGTTAATTTGATCCAGATTCGTCCACACAGAGACGTTTTCTATTACATGACTTGAATATGTTACATCATACATCATCACATTAATTGTGGCGCATATTGCCGAGGGCAGATGGCATGGGTGGCACAATTGGGAGATGTAACCCGGCCCTTGTGCCAAGTGCCAACCACACACAGCTGGCGGCCCCCCAAGTGTCCCGGACAACCTGCCAACTCGCCAGGACAAACAGGAAATCAGCCTGGGGCAGACAGGAAGCTGTGACAGAGGCCAATAGGAACCCACTCGGCAGATGCACAGTACGGGAGGGGAGGATTATAGAACAGACCGACCAATCCCCCCCCCCCCACACACACACACACACACACTGTCCTTTCTCCTAATTATAATTATATGGTTATGAGGGCTGTCAAAGTGAACGTGTTAATTCCTGTGATTAAAAAACAAGCACTTTTTTTAAAGCACCGTTTGACTGTCGCTTTGACTGCAATGTACCAGAGTTGCATTTCCGCTGAGGCTGCGGCACCTACGACATGCCACAGTGGAGGAGGACAGGCAGACAGACAGGCTGATGAACCTGCTGGCCTTCAGCTGCATTTAGCCTCGAACTCTGAGAGGATCAGCCTCAGCTAGGTGCTGTGCAGATTGGCTGATATTGATCACACCATCACTGGTTACTATCACACTGTCACTGGTTAGTTGTTGTTGCAGCAGGTGATTTGTAGATCAGTGATTTGTAGATCAGTGAATCTGCGCCGTGGCCTGTTCAAACGGACCGTGGAACGCGGGCGGGCTAGTTCAGTCAGAAACACGAGGGATTTGCTATTCCCTTTGATGTTGTTGTTGTTGTTGTTGTTGCTGTTGTTGTTCTCAGCGGAGAAGATCCATGCATCCCCATGGCATCCCCATGGTGCACAGCAGCTCGTCATGTTGAATGGATCACAGGGCAGGAGATACAAGTCAGAACATTTTGAATGTATTTTTTGGGGTCATTTCACAGAGATACACAGAGACTTTGATGACACCTGGCTGAATTGTAATTGGCTGAGAAGAGGCTCACCTGATTCAGATCACGTTGTGTTTTCTCCCCGTTACGTGACATCAACATCCCGGTTTCTTTTTTCTATGAAAACATCCTTAATTGGGTCTTCAATTGACCAAACCAAAACATGTTGATTCACTCATGATCAATCACAGCGAACTTAAAAGCAACTTAACTCGATGTAATCAAACATGTCATTTGACAGCCTGAATGCTGATGGATGATAGGTACCGGTACTGTTTAGTCGATCCTCCTGGAGGGAGGCTCACTGCCAAGAATGAGGCGCGAATGAGTCACAAACATTTGTATGTGTTTTATTTCCTGGTTAAATTCATCAACACCACACTACTCTACCAGTACATGCTGGTGCCATCTCTTTTGGCATGTGCTGTTTCGTTGAGACTCAATGTTCAGTGAAGTACGTGACGTCCCATGCTAATCCCCAGTGTATTGCCTAGGTAGTAGTAGTAGTAGTGGTAGTAGTGGTAGTGGTAGTAGTGGTGGTAGTAGTGGTAGTAGTGGTGGTGGTGGTAGTGGTAGTGGTAGTAGTGGTAGTGGTAGTGGTAGTAGTAGTAGTAGTAGTAGTGGTAGTGGTAGTGGTAGTGGTGGTAGTAGTGGTAGTAGTAGTAGAGGTAGTGGTAGTGGAATTGGTAGTAGTGATAGTAGTGGTAGTAGTGGTAGTAATAGTAGTAGTAGTGGTATTAATAGTAGTAGTGGTAGTAGTAGTAGTAGTAGTAGTAGTAGTAGTGGTAGTGGTATTGGTAGTAGTGTTAGTAATAGTAGTATTAGTAGTAGTAGTGGTAGTAGTATTAATATTAGTAGTGGTAGTGGTAGTGGTAGTGGTGGTGGTGGTGGTGGTGGTAGTGGTAGTAATAGTAGTATTAGTAGTAGTAGTGGTAGTAGTATTAATAGTAGTAGTAGTAGTAGTAGTAGTAGTAGTAGTAGTAGTAGTAGTAGTGGTATTGGTAGTAGTGGTAGTACTAGTGGTGGTAGTAGTAGTAGTAGTAGTAGTAGTAGTAGTAGTAGTAGTAGTAGTAGTAGTAGTAGTAGTAGTAGTAGTGGTAGTAGTGGTATTGGTAGTAGTGGTAGTACTAGTGGTAGTGGTGGTAGTAGTAGTAGTAATAATAGTAGTAGTAGTAGTAGTAGTAGTAGTAGTAGTAGTAGTAGTAGTGGTAGTAGTAGTAGTGGTGGTGGTGGTAGCAGTAGCAGTAGCAGTAGCAGTAGTGGTAGTAGTGGTAGTAGTGGTAGTAATGGTAGTAGTAGTAGTAGTAGTAGTGGTAGTGGTGGTGGTGGTGGTGGTGGTGGTAGCGGTAGCGGTAGCAGTGGTAGTAGTAGTAGTGACGGCAGTGGCACTAGCAGTAGCGGTTCTTGTGATATACACCACAGCTTCTATTTCTGGAGACGCTGAGGCATTCGTTGTTTACCAGGAAGAGCATTGGTCCCTCCTGTCTGATCTGAAGAGAAAAGGTTGAATCCAGATGATCAGAAGGATCTCTCTCTCTCTCGCTCTCTCCCTCGCTCTCGCTCTCGCTCTCGCTCTCGCTCTCTCTCTCTCTCTCTCTCTCTCTCTCTCTCTCTCTCTCTCTCTCTCTCTCTCTCTCTCTCTCTCTCTCTCTCTCTCTCTCTGTCTCTCTGTTTGTGTCTGTGTCTGGTAATATTTGGCAGCCTTGGACATGTATCTGACAGTTGGCAGCCTGCAATTTGCAAGTAAAAAAAAGCCAAGCAGCTATTCTAACATATTGATCCGTGTCAGCTGCTTTGGAAAGCTTAGCGTGGTGCGATATGTATCCATAACTATCTCTACAATGTTTGTTGTAGTCTGGGTTCTATTGATGGAATGCTTTACTGTGAACCCAAAACATGTATTCAAGTGTGTGTGTGTGTGTGTCTTTGTGTGTGTCTGCGTCTGTCTGTCTGTATGTCTGTGTGTGTGTGTGTGTCTGTGTCTGTGTGTACGTGCGTGTCCGTGTGTGTGCCAGTGTATTGTTTGGAGCCAGGATACAGCTTTACCTCTCTCCTCCCACGGCCTGGCTCCTGCCCCTGTGGTGTGTGTGATGCTCACTCGCCATGTCACCTTGCCTCTGTGGAGGCTGCTGGTCACAGCCCATGGCCTCTCTCCCACCGATGTGTTCAGACAGATGGCGTGATGCTGCCCTCAGACAATGTGTGTGTGTGTGTGTGTGTGTGTGTGTGTGTGTGTGTGTGTGTGTGTGTGTGTGTGTGTGTGTGTGTGTGTGAACATGCATGCTTGCGTGTGTCTGTGTTTGCTTGTGTGTGTGTGTGTGTGTGTGAGCGTACTTGTGTGTGTGTGTGTGTGTGTGTGTGTGTGTGTGTGTGTGCTTATGTGAGCAGTCCGCCCTGGGACGTTCCAGCACAGAGACAGGTGCCCTCAGTGTAACCTGTGTCTGCCCTGACCACTCACCTCCTTGTCCAGTGCTGTGGGACACCGTGAACCACCATGAACCCAAACACATTCATCCATTACCACACGCTCTCCTTATGACGCCTGACTCTGTGGAGGAAAATAATCCTTTCTTCCTAAGAAGTTCGTTTGGGCGTCAATCTCCCAAATTCTGTGAATGAAGGAAGACATGTCCAAATCCAATAACTAATTATACATTTGTATAATAATATGTTTTAATACAAGCTCACAGGGGTTACAAGAGTGTCTCTCTCTCTCTCTCTCTCTCTCTCTCTCTCTCTCTCTCTCTCTCTCTCTCTCTCTCTCTCTCTCTAAGAGATAACCAGAGTTAAGCCTGGTACACCTTTAGACTGATTTCCCCCCTTCCGACCAAGGACAGCAAACGCCCGATTATCAGATGGCTCTAAAGATTATCCTACAAGATTATCCTGTGGTGTGAGGTGTGTTAAGAGTAAATTTCTCCCGACAATCTGCTCGGAAATTGGTCGGGGCCGACGATCGTAAATATTAAACGTGTTCAATATTTACGATCAAAAATCCTCTCGTGTGTGGGCGACTCCCGAGTCCAATTGTGACGTGGAATGGAATGAAGCCAATCAAGGAACGAGCTGACTTAC
Source organism: Nansenia antarctica (assembly GCF_963989245.1). Taxonomy (NCBI): domain Eukaryota; kingdom Metazoa; phylum Chordata; class Actinopteri; order Argentiniformes; family Microstomatidae; genus Nansenia; species Nansenia antarctica. The sequence goes on from NC_137678.1 coordinate 40,133,361, forward strand.
GTGTCTTCTTCTTTTCGTTCTTCGGCAATTTATTTGCCCTGTTGCACATGGCTGCCTCGTACAGGTCAGTCAGGGTACTACTACCCTGATCACACAACATTTCTGGCTTGGGGGACGAGACTCTTGACTGTCGTAGATCAGATCATTATGTAAGTGGTGTGCTGATTGGGAATATCGGAGCACACCACACACAATACGATCAAAACTGTTCAATCAGATTTTCTGTCTTCATGTGTGGGGTCTCTCTCAGATAAAAAATCTGTTAAGATTTAGAAAATCTTTGTGTGTACCAGGCTTTAGTCAAAATAAAAAAAATAAAAAGACAAATAGAAGACTGCAGTACCTATAGGTCCTATGTATTCCATACCATACGTAGTATGGTCAGGCCATAGCAGTGTCTTTCCTGGACTGTCTTCTAGTTCAACATTCTGATCCCAGGACTTACCTGTGGTACCCAGGGGTCCCCTTTGTCTGCCCCCCAGCACCCAACCACACACAGATGGGGCGGCTGTGGCGCAGGAGGTAGAGCCGCCGTCTAATGATCGCAAGGTTGGCAATGATCAAGGTTGTCTTCTTCTTCTTTCGTGTAACGTCAGAGGTCCAACTCGGTGTCGTGTAGCCATGCCCGCATCTCTGGTTCTAAGTCGAAGAGGCTGGCTTCCGAGGGTGGTCTATATAAGGGGCAGATGGTGATTATATGGTCGGCGGTCTGCTCAGGGTCACCGCACTCGCATGCCGCACTGTCCGCCAGGCCCCACGCCTTCATTGATGTTTTAAAGCGACCGACACCAGTTCGTAGACGGTTCAGTGTGGTCCATTGCCGGCGTGGTAGGTCGTCTCCTCCAATGGCGCCATCTCCTGGGTCCCAGATGTAGCGGTGGATTCGGGAGGGCCCGGCTGACTCCCACTCCTGCTTCCAAGCTGCTGCCAACCATGCATCTCTGGGGATGTCCTCAGAGGTGGAGTTGAGCATCTCTTGTGCTGCCTTGTTGTAAGGGTGGCGGGTCTTGAGTCTGCTTGGAGGTGCTGGTGTTATGGTGGTGTTGTGCAGGATGTGCCAGTCATACTTTTGTGTCTTCCTGGCCAGGGCGAGGGTGGCAGCCTCCCGTCGGAGGCCGGCCGGTGCTACTCCCGCGAGGACTGGCAAGAGGGACACAGGGGTAGGCTTCAAGCATCCAGTTATTATTCTGAGGGAGGTATTGATAGACACGTCGACCTTTCTCGCATGAGGGCTTCTGCTCCAGGCTGGGGCGCAGTATTCCGCTGCAGAGAAGACCAGGGCTTGGGTGGATATTCTTAGCGTCTTAGCGGAGGCTCCCCAGGTTGTACCAGCGAGGTTGTCTAATGATCGCAAGGTTGGCAGATCTGCGGTTCGAGCCCCGGCTGATCACATGTCGAAGTGTCCTTGGGCAAGACAATGAACCCCAAATTGCTCCCAGTGAGCGGGCCGGCGCCTTGCATGGTAGCTTGCCGCCATTGGTGTGTGTATGTGTGTGAGAATGGGTGAATGAGAGGCCGTAAAGCGCTTTGGATAAAGGCGCTATCTAAGTGCAGTCCATTTACACGTCTTCCAAACCAACCTATGACGCACATACAAATGACACTGCATTGTGTTCTTTAACTCATTGACTGCCAAAGACGCCAATTGGCGTCTTATAGAATAGTAACGTTGACTGCCAAAGACGCCAATTGGCGTCTTATAGATTATTTATTTTTTTTCGCGGGGATCGCGTTATTGACATGTTCTACACCTAGCGAGTGAATTTCAGACTTGGGTGTAATGTATTTCGGTCCCAGATGGGGGCAGTAGTTCGATAAAAGCCTGGAGAAGGAAGTGGCTTGCTGTGGGTTGTAGTAATGGCGAAACGGATCAGGGTATGTGCCAAACGCGGCGCGGAGCATTGCGGCGCGGAGCATTGCGGAGCATCGCGGAGCAGCGCGGCCATCGCGCGACTCTTCAAACAGTTCAGAGTCGGATGATACAGAAAAAGTGCAGAAAAAAAAAAAAAAAAAAAGTTCTGCAGAAAAAGCTCGTTTTCTCTGTTTATTGGTCAAAATCAGGTGTTTTTGCTGAAACCACCCTATGTTCTACGGCCGATTTCTAAACACTCTAAGAGGCTAGAAACAAACTTTCTTTTTCTGATGAAAGAAGAGAGTCTAAAGTTTTGGTAGATATGTTCAATGTTTATGTAGTCCGAAAAGTCAATATTTGGTGGGTCTTCAAAGTTCAGCGAAAATGCCCCAAAAGTCTGGCAGTGTGGAGCTCTCCGCTCTGAACATGGCTGGCAAATATATACAATTATAGTTATACAAAATGATTAACAAATGCAAGTATAGTTATACAGAAAATATGAATAACTGCAAGTATAGTTATACAAAACATATGAATAACTCTCTCTGGACCCGTTGTTATGGGAGGCCTGTATTTCCTCATGACATCAGCAGTGAGTGGGTTGAGTGGTGTCCCCAGTGATGTGCTTCAGTAATGAGGGAGGGAGGGAGGGAGGAGAGGAGGGAGGGAGGGAGGGAGGAGGGGAGGGAGGGAGGGAGGGAGGAGAGGAGGGAGGGAGGGAGTGGGGGGAGGGCTGAATTGACTAGAGGAGGGAACACTGCAGGTGACTCAGCCTCTCTCCATCATAGAGGAAAACATATTTGTCTACCCTCTACGTGTGTGTGTGTGTGTGTGTGTGTGTGTTTTAACAGTGCCTCAGTTCCTCCCGTGACCACAGGGGGAGCTGTTGGCTTGTGGTACAGGTCTAGACCACGGTGTAGAAGAGCCAGATGACTCTCTCCCTGGTTGATTATCGTTCCTGTGTCCTTGTTGTTTTGTCTCAACCCCTGGACCCCACAGATACTTGTATAGGCGTAGCTCTCACAGGAATAGATCAGACTAGGGACTAGGGGGGGGGGGGGATCGGGCATTAGAGAGACCTAACTGGAGACATTAGTGACACACAAGTAAAGCTGCCCTGTCTCTCGCTCTCTCTCTCACACAGCTGGATGAAGTTGCCTCCAGGCACTGAACTCAAAATAAGTTTAGCATATTCCTCCCCTAATGTTTACGGTTAGCCTAGCTTATCCCCCTAATGTTTGAGGTTAGCTTAGCATACCGCCCCCCTAATGTTTATGATTAGCATAAATATCCCCCCTAATGCTTACGGTTAGCACAACACGGTTAGCATTTGGCGAGGATACACGCTGATCCCAGATCTGTGCCTAATTGCATCTTAGGCCCCTAAGCCTCTCCTCAGCTTACCTGGACAATGTTAAACTGACAGTGGATCTAGGGAGGGGCATGTTAGCTATTGTGGCGCTCTGTGAAAAGCCCTGTTCTGGCATGGCGGATCCTTCTAGCTCCTCTCCCGGTTGATTACGGCCTGTCTTCATCCGTTTATCTCTCCTCTCCTCTATCTCTCTCCGCTCCTTTACCTCTCCACCTCTCCACACCTGAGGACCAGACTCCTGCTCTCCTCTTTGCTGCTATCTGTCAGGGAAGACACTGATGAGAGGCACGGAGGGTTGGCAAGGCACACACACTTGCGCACACACATAGTTGGTACACACGCACGCACGCATACACACATACACATACACACACACACACACACACGCACACGCGCACACACGTAGTAGGTACACACATGCGCATACGCAGTAGGTACGCACGCACACACACACACACACACACACACACACACACACACACACACACACACACACACGTAGTAGGTGCACACACACATAGTAGGTACACACACGCACACACACACACACACACACGCGCCTATACACACACACACACACACACACACACGTAGTAGGTACACGCACACACATACACACACACACACACACACGTGCACACACACACACACACACACTTACAAGGCTTAGCTCTGTTATTACTGAGACTGGCTGGTTCACTTTGAAGAGTGGGCTATCTTTCATTGCTTCCTCGGCCCGGGCCCCGTGCCAGCTCCCAGCCCTCTCACTGAGCATGCTCCATACAACCCTTCAGTGTTCCGTCAGTGTTGCCAAGGAGACGAAGCCGGGCTGGCAGGGTCCAACGTAAGCGAGAGAGTGTGTGAAGTTTTTCTTCTCAAGGTTCTCATCTCAAAAACACCCGCGTGCACACACGCACACACACCTGACTGTGTGCTCTCACACACACACAGAGAGAGAGAGAGAGAGAGAGAGAGAGAGAGAGAGAGAGAGAGAGAGAGAGAGAGAGAGAGAGAGAGAGAGAGAGAGAGAGAGAGAGAGAGAGAGAGAGAGAGAGAGAGAGAGACGCACAGTGATTAATCAGGAGCGAGCCTGCCTCTCGCGGCGGCCCCTACACTCGAGTGTCAGGAGCACGTCAAAGCCTGCCGCCCTCCCACACTTTAGCCGGCCTCTCTACATGTGCTCCGCGCGCTCTGAACTTGATTAATCTGATTACGCACGCTAATTATCTCATCTGAGGTCCATCCATTAGGATTGACACATGTGGTCTTAATTAAGGGGAGGCAGCGGCATGCCGAGTAGCCTTGGTCAGGACTACAACGTTTTAAACGTTCTAGATTTTCGGCATGTCGAAGTTTGCCGGAGGGCGGAGGACTAGAGACAGCTTCCCTTCCCTTGAAAGGAAACTGACCTGAGATCAGTGTTTGAGGGAACACAAGGCTCTGGTTGTATGCTCTATATACACTCACATAACACTTTATTAGGAACACCTGTACACCTTCTCATTCATTCAGGTGGTGTAATGTTGTGGGGAATGTTTTCTTGGCGCACTTTCTTGGCACCTTAATACCAATCAATCATCCCTTGAATGCCACAGCCTGTTTGAGTGTTGTTGCTGACCGTGTCCATCCCGTCATGGCCACAATGTACCCATCTTCTAATGGCTACTCCCAGCATGATAATGCACCATGTCACAAAGCAAAAGCTGTCTCAAACGGGTTCCCTGAACATGACAATGAGTTCAGTGTTCTTCAGTGGCCTTCCCAGTCACCGGATCTGAATCCAATAGAACACCTTTGGGATGTGGTAGAACGGGAGGTTCACAACTTGAAAGTGCACCTAAAAAATCTGCAGGAATTGCGTGATGCAATCATGTCACCATGGACCAGAATCTCAAAGGAACGTTTCATTGTGGAATCAATGCCACGAACAATTGAGGTTGTTTTGAGAGCAAAGGGAGGCCCTAACCAGTATTAGTATAGTGTTCCAGTGCTCGGTGAGTGTAAATACCATTGGTTTTATACCGTATTCAAAGAGCTGTTGAGCCCATAACAGACCCATAAATAGCGATATGGCCCCGGGTAAAGCTCATAAACAAGCAAAGCAACGGATAATAGGATGACTCATTTCATTTCATAGACAATTGTCATGGCAATGCCGAAAATGGCAAATCAACAAATTCCTCACATTAGGGCTTTGGAGCCCAGCTAGCTTGCAATATGTCAGAGTCAGTATGTCTGATCCTTACAGCAACAGCATGACTGCTATGAAGGTGTTACTCAGGGGAGGCTGGGTGGAGGTAGAAATCGGAGGACGGGGCTCATTGTAATGCATGGAACGGAATGAGGAATGGTGAATAACACCGGCATCCTCATTCCGTTCTATGTCCCCGACATCCTCCGATTTCTACCTCCACCAGCCTCCCTTGGACTGTAGTTCTACGGCATACTCTGTCTAAAGGGCGTTTGTTCAGGCCTGCTTGTATAGAGTTGTATCCTGTCTGGGAACGGTTCTGGAGACGGGCTCTTAGAGAACCCCCCCCCCCCGCACGACGCGCTGTGAAGACCATCTGTACCATCGCACTTCATTACGGGCAGAGGGGATACTCAGGCTCCACTCAAGAGCCTCCTTACCATCTCTCCTTCCCTATCTCCCTCCCTGTCTCTCTCTCTCTCTCTCTCTCTCTCTCTCTCTCTCTCTGTGTCTGTGTAGAGAGCTCTTAGAAGGCCCCTGCTGTGTCGTATGGGCCAAACTCACTCACTCACTCTCTCTCTTTCTTTCCCTCCCTCCCTCCCTCCTTCTCTCTCATTCCCTTTGCAGAGGAAGAGGTGGAAAATTTCGATGTTTCCAGCTTGCAGGAAGAGGCGCTGCGGAACATCGAGGCGGACAGCTTCTGGTGCATGAGCAAGCTGCTGGACGGCATTCAGGTAAAATGGATTCCCCCTGCGCAGCCCTGTGCACAGGCCTGATTAAATTCATGCTGTGTGTGTGTGTGTGTGTGTGTGTGTGTGTGTGTGTGTGTGTGTGTGTCGCAGGGGCCGGGTATTTCATGTGTGTGTGGGCGTGTGGAGCACTTCTGGGAGAGTTGAACTAAAGCTCTGGTGAAAAAAAGCTCGAGAGAGAGAGTGTGTGTGTGTGTGCGTGCATATCTAG
>NC_137678.1:40142235-40144735 GCF_963989245.1 Nansenia antarctica
TGTCCCCTGGGAGACCCCGTCTCTGATTAGCATCTGATTAGTTTACAGATCTGTAAACAGACGTGGGCTGTGAAGTAGATCAGACCTTGTGATTGATGCACAGTCCTCCATGTTGAACGGCTGTGCATTGTACCAGGCTTCATACGGTTTACCACTCACCATCTAGGAAAATTACTATTTTCTAGTCACACACACACACACACACACACACACACACACACATACACACACACATAAACACACACACACACACACACACACACACACACACACACACACACACTGCTGGATCTAAGGAACAAGGACCACAAGGCTACAATGACCACTTGAGCCTTGAATGATGAATGAATGAATGAATGAATGAATGAATGAATGAATGAATGGACTTTATTGTCATTGCTACAGTACAGGTACCAAACAACGACATTTAGGAGGGGTGGCTCCCCTGGTGTTAGGAAAGGGAAAAAAAATCACTTTAAAAAAAAAAAATCACAAGAAGGGAAGGAGCTGGTTTACATAAATAAGGGTTATGTACACTATCCACTGTACTATACTGTACAGATAGACGACTAGGGTTGTCATATTGCACAATAGTATTGTTTCACATTTATTTAAAGTGTCACAGTTTGCAGGCTTGAAATGTACATGTTTGTGCCTCAGCACTACGGTATGCCTCAGCACTACGGTAGACCGCGGTAGAAGGTCACCAGTATCTCCTGCTTGCTGTGTTCCTTCCTGAGGACTCTCAGGGTGTATAGCCGCTGTTGTGCCCTCTTGATGGTGCCTTTTGTGTCATCCCGCATGTGCATCCCCAGGAATCGGAGGGTTGAGACTCTCTCCACGCTCTCTCCGTCGATGAGCAGGGGCTGGAAGGGCTTTTAGGCGTGTGTGTGTGTGTGTGTGTGTGTGTGTGTGTGTGTGTTAGGGGTGCAACGGTTCAGTTGGCCCATGGTTCGGTATGAACCTCGGTTTTTGGGTCTCGGTTTGGTTTCGGTACGTGTTTTTGTGCTTAAGGAGAAAAGAAATGGTACTATTTATTTTCAAACTGTTACTTTACTTTATTTTGCTTATACTTACGGAACTTTAACATTTAGACACATTCCAGAATATGATTGGTATATTGTATAATATAAACAAATATATATTATGTATTAATTGTGTTTAAACTGTATTTTAATAACATCACAACATGCTGATAGAACATCAACATGCTAAAAACACATAACTACACATAATTAGATGATCACACAGTCCTTGCTTTTGAGCACGTCCTAAAAACGAAAGTATATTTACAAGCCATGTAAACCGATAGCCGATTACCGATAAAAAACAATAACAATGAATCCATTCCACAAAGTATATTACGAGAGCTATTTATAGCGGTTTCACGTATGCGAGTGGTTTACGGTTTCACCAACTGCAGTTACAAATGTGCCTCTTAGGCTTGACGACTGGTATAGGAAAGATAGAAATGAAAGTAAAGATGCACTTAAGCTATGAGAGCTGTACCAGCTGTAGCCCATTGTGCGCATATTATGCGCATATACAACACGCGTGAAGCATTTCTGCTACACGCGTTTCTGTTCACTGTTTTCATTCCCTCAATGAATGCCCCCACAACGCAGATTTGTAGCAATCAGGGGCTTCCTCAAACTGTTGCCATGTTCTCAACTCCGCTCGCCATGAACAAACATTTGAGCAAGAAGCAACTGCGTTCCAGACCAACTCCACCTCCGACTTTGAATGAAACACTAGTGTATTGAACGTGGAAGGCGAACCGTGGAAGGCGAACCGAACCGTCCGAAATAAAACCGAGAACCGTTGCACCCCTAGTGTGTATGCGTGGTGAGTGAATGTGAGTGGGTTGGCTTCAGATGGTGGCATACTTGACCCTGTCTGCACACATTCACAACTCCTATGAACCACACACACACACGCACACGCACACACACTTTTCCCCTCCATGGCTGTGCCATACAACACGGATATAGACTCAGATGAGAGAGATATCGAATGCGATGGACTTGTTAATCTGGCTCTCGACGTGCTATCTTCCATTTCCTCCAGGCTAATTAGAATGGATACGGTGTAGGAGGAGTCAGCGGGCACTTAACATGCAGCGCCACGGCCCTAACACCCCCCTCATCACCCCCCTCATCACCTCCCTCATCACCCCCCTCACCACCTCCCTCATCACCGGGAACCGCCAAATAACAACCTCCGATTCAAGCAAATTGTCCTCCAGCTCTCGCAGTAAAGGGTAAATGGGTCTCCTATAGACACACGTGCTCCCCCCCCCCCCCCCCCCCCTCACACACACTTACACACACACTTACACACACACAGGCGCACACACACACACACACACACACACACACACACACACACACACTCAACCCCTCAGCCCTCTGTATTGAGTGCCTATCAGCGAGGGGAGTTGAGGAGGTGAGCGGAAGGATCACAAACTAATTACGCTGGTAGTGGAGTTCAGCCCCTTTAA
>NC_137678.1:40147235-40157235 GCF_963989245.1 Nansenia antarctica
GTCACTCACCATCCCCACAGACACATCTACTGATGTCCACAGGAATAAATACACACACACACACACACACAGTCTTCAGTCAGTTCTCTAGCAAACCCAAAGCATAGTCTCCCTCTCACAGTCTCATCTAACTCTTCCCCACATACACACGCGCCCGCAGGCGCAACGCGCGCACACACACACACACACACACACACACAGTACGTACCTCGTAGAACCCATTAAGATATATCTGAGAGCTCTCTCCATCAACAGTAAGCCAAGTAATAAATTAGGATACGAGAGAGAGGGAGAGGGAGAGGGAGAGGGAGAGAGAGAGAGAGGGAGAGGGAGAGGGAGAGGGAGAGGGAGAGAGAGGGAGAGGGAGAGAGAGAGGGGGAGAGAGAGAGAGAGAGAGAGAGAGAGAGAGAGAGAGAGGGGGAGAGAGAGAGAGAGAGAGAGAGAGAGAGAGAGAGAGATAGTGTAGGGGAGGGGTATAGAGCCCCATCCAGGCCCTTCTGTTAGTCAGTGACTTTGAGATGTTCTACAGATAAGTCTGTGATCCTGATTGTTCCCCACACGGATGAGCTGGGCTAAACCTGATAACACCTCCGGCAGGCCTCTCACACACACACAAACAGACGCGCACACATACGCATAAACAGACACACACACACACAAACAGACACGCACGCACGAACGCACACACACAGAAACAGACACACACACACAAACAGGCACGCACGCACACACACACATACGTACATGCTCACTCAATACGCGCACGCACGCACACACACACACAGAGGGAGAGGGAAGGTTGCTGGAAGCGTGTCAATACGAGGCGTTAACAAAAGCAGCCCCTCTCCCCCCCCCCCCCCCCTTCCCCCCGCCCTCTCACCGCAGCAGCCGTGGACGAGGCAGCATTGTTCAGGTTATCTACAGCTGTCATCTGTGTAACAGACGCCTTCAGACTGACGTGCTTTGTTCAAGCTCCCTGTTCACCTTGTTGGTTGGTAGACACACACACACACACACACCCCTCCTCCTCCCCCCCTGTTCTTTGTTGATAATGGAGTAGAAAAGGAGGTAAAAGACGAGTCGTTTGTGACTCTAAAAGACTGGCGGTGACTCAACACTCCAGAGGACAGAGGAACACACGCTTATTCTGGTGACCTGGTGGGGGGGGGGGGGGGGTGTGACAGATGAATATGAAGGGATGTATGTGTACAGTAGATTTCCTCGTGTTGCCTCAGAAGACCAAAGTTGCAGGAGAGAGAGAGCGAGAGAGAGAGAGAGAGAGAGAGAGAGAGCGAGAGAGACTGTAAGACTGTAAGACTGAACTGAACATACTTGATCTTAGTCACCTGTGTGTATGGCCCAGGGCCGGGCTAAGTGTCCTAACCCCGATCTCCTCCGTCCTCAGTGATCCATCTTAACCGGCAGCGCGTCACACTGCCCCAGGCCACTTCTCCTCCTCAGCCCTCCTCCCTCTCTACTGTGGGCAGAGGACTTGTACCATCACCCTGCAGTAGCACTTAGCTAGCTTAGTTGCTCTAGGGCAGAAGAAATGAGTGCACTCACAGGTTAGAGGGCGGATAAAAAAAAACGACTATCCTCCCTCCCTCCCTCCCTCGCGGGAGACGTCCTGCTAAAACCACCCCGCTAATTCGACCCGACGAACATCGGAACGCTTTTATTTTCGGTTGTATTATTTAACGATGTCCAAAGACGGCTCCCCCAGGCGGGACTGCGGCGTAGGGGGGCGGGCGGATGTTACGAGCGCGGCCCCTCAGCTCCTCCTCGGTGGTCTTGGCAGGGGCTGAAGCTTGGCGCTACATCCTCCCCCTCACCGCCCCGGCAGTTTAACACCGGGTCAGACTGACCCGGCAGCGCACTCGTGGAGAGAAGATGACGTAGGCGGTGTTATGGAGGGGTACCCCTTGGCCCCCCCCCCCCCCCTGCACTGGACCCCTGTGAGGACCCTGCTGTGCTCTCTGGTGATGTGTAGTTCAGCTCCAGGTCAGAGAGAGAGGCAGGAAGGGGAGCGGGGTGGTGGTTGGCAGGAGGGGGGGGACGGGGGACGGGGGGGGTGACAAACGACCCATGTTGCCTTGGAAACCAGAGGGGAGCTAGCACACACACATGCATAAACACAAACACAAACACACACACACACATACTGACGTCTTGTTTATGACTCTAAGTGGAGCAGCAGAGTGTGCTGAGAAGTGGGGGGGCGTGCAGAGGGAGAGAGAGAGAGGGGGGGGGGGGGGAGAGGGAGGGAGGGAGAGGGCAGAGGTACTTCATTACAGCAGGGGAGCCTTAATAATGCAGATGTAATTAGCGCAGCCTGTAGGCAGGTCTTAATGCATGCTTAAGACTGACCCAAGCCCTCTCTTAACAGGTAATTGCATTAATGCACAAGCAGAAAAGAACATGAGAGAGGGAAGGGGGGGGGGGGAGGGAAAGAGAAAGAGGAATGTGGAATCAGAGTGAAAGACAGAGACAGAGACAGAGACAGAGACAGAGACAGAGAGAGAGAGAGAGAGAGAGAGAGAGAGAGAGAGAGACACACACACACACACACACACACACACACACACACAGACAGAGAGAGACAGAGACAGAGACACACAGACAGAGAGAGACAGAGAAAGACAGAGAGAGACAGAGAAAGACAGATAGAGAGTGTGTGTGGGGGGGGGGCGACAGTGTGTCGAGAGAGAGAGAGGGAGAGAGACAGAGACAGAGACAGGCAGACAGAGACAGAGAGAACCAGAAAGGGAAACATAGAACAACAGCTCGCTGCTCCTTTATGTCTATATTTCCTCTTCCCTCTCAGCAGTGTCTATCCTCCGACCTGCTGTGCCCTGGTCCAGTATGATTGGCTGTTGACCCGAGGACATGGCACACTCCACTCCATAGTACACAGATGGAGCCAGCACGCCAGACTGCACGGCTCCTGCCAGCAGAGACACACACACCCACACACACACCCACACACACACACCCACACACACACCCACACACACACCCACACACACACACACACACACCCACACACACAACCACACCACACACACACACCACACACACACACACACACACACACACACACACACACACACACACACACACCACACACACCAACACCAACACACACACACACACACACACGCACACACACCAGACCGTCCAGCCTCACTGGTAACCTGGTTAGGGAGCTGATTGTGTCTCCAGCCTTGTGTTGTGTGGCAGACGTCAACCCCCCTCAACAGCCCCCCCCACCCCCCACCCCCCCTCAGGCTATCACTCACAGCGCAGGCATAAGCACTGGAATTATAACACACATTCAAACCTTTTATTTTTCGTTGGGAGTGAATTGACTGACGTCAAAGTAAATCGTAATTTATTTGTCGTTATTTGATTGGACCGTGTGGCTCCGATTCAGAAACATATGGGGCAGTTTCACAGACGAGGCTTAAACCTAATCCCAGACTAAAAGGATCTTCAATGGAGAGTTTCCATTGAAAGTGTCATTTAATCCCTGTGGCTTAATCCCTGTCTGTGAAACCGGTAGCCTAGAGGTTTGAGAGGCCGGGCAGCAATCGGTAGGTCGCTGGGTCCATCCCCACCCCAGGAGGGAGCCGGATGTGAGCCGGTGACTGGAGGGTTGCTGGCGTCATATCTGAGGTGCCTCCCACTGCCGTTGTGCCCTTGAGCAAGGCACATAACCCCTAACTGCTCCAGGGGTGCTGAAGAAGGCTGGCCCGGTGCCCAGAGCTCAGAACCCAGAGCCATTTCATTGTCTCAGTATCAGTGCTCTGTTCAATGGCAATAAAATGTAGATGAGTGGATGAGTTTGCAACATTGTTGCATACATGATTTCTCTGATTTGCGTTCTCACAGCCCTTTATGTAAACGAAGTAACATACGCAATTGAAGCAACAAATGTGGTAGTTGATTGGTCAGAAAAAAATGAAATTGCCTGTTCGTCCCGCTCTTATCCAGATCAACACGCATGCGCTGTTGTTTTCCTATGGACAGCCTCGATGCGTCCTTTCTAACTGGAGCGAAACCACCCTTTTCAAGCTGGTCGTTTGCTCCGGGAGCGACTTCGAATGCGCGTTCTCACAGCTCCAAGCGACGCAGAACAAAGCAAACTTGAGAGAAGAAGGAGGAGGGTGGACTCCTGGTTAGATGAATCAGATGAGGATGTCCGTGGTTGAGAGAGGAGAGCAGAGCCCAGTTGTTCAAAAAGGTTTCATCCGGATCAGAATGATTATTTTTTTGATATCCAGGATCAGATCGAGCTGGCTGATTTCCCTCTATACCACTCCAAATCAGCCAGATAGATCTGATCATGGATAGCAAAGAAATACCATTCTGATCATTCTGATCCAGATTAAAAGTTTTGACCAACTGTGCCCAGGTGTTCGACCTCGGTTAAGAAGCCTTACTGTGGTTCACTCTGGGATCTGCTCTTTCTGGCAAATCAACATCATGCCGAAATCGGATTCCACCGTGCGTGCGCGTGTGTGTGTGTGTGTGTGTGTGTGTGTGTGTGTGTGTGTTTATAGACCTAGCAGCGGTTTGAACCCGGGATCTCTCGCATGGGTGCCACAAACCCTTATACATAGAGGACATGGTTTTCTCAAAGGACTTTATATCGGCTTAGAAGTCACATGCGAGTCTACCTCATCATGAGAGCTTAATTCCAGATCACCTCTGCTCTGGGGGGTGGGGTGGGGGGGGTCCGGGGGGATGGGGGGTGGGGGGGGTGGCGGGGGTGGCTAGGCCGAGGCGGAGGCTGCCGCCGCTGCTGCTCTCTCAGTGCAGTGGTTCATATTGAGCTCCATCCACTCCTGTATTCATGACCAGCAGCAGCACTCTGGCCCCCGAACACAGGGCTGCACCGCTGAGCCTGAAGGACGGTTGGAATTGTTTATCGGTTTAATGACTTCTCTCTCTCTCTTTTCTCTCTCTCTCTCTCTTTTCTCTCTCTCTCTTTCTTTTCTCTCCTCTCCTCCTCCTCCCTCCCCCGGTCTCTCTCTCTCACACTCTATCCTGCTCTCTCTCTCTCCTCTCCACTATTCTCTGTTCTCCTCTTCTCTCTCTCTCTCTCTCTCTCTCTCTCTCTCTCTCTCTGAGTTTGCCGTCTCAGCTGTTCCCTGATGCCACATTAAAGCGCCCTCTCTCTGAAGCCTCATCTAAGATGAAGGCACATTAGCTATGCCCCCCCACCCCCTGTGTGGCTGTGTGTGACTGTGTGTGTGTGTGTGTGTGTGTGTGTGTGTGTGTGTGTGTGTGTGTGTGTGTGAGAGAGAGACTGTGTGTGTGCGTGTACGTGTACACCAGCACACACTCCTTTTATACGCGCAATAATTGTGAATCAAATGGCCTTAACCTGCAGACTCTCAGCGTATGGGTTTTATAATACTGTTATTCTGCAGCTCTGGTCTAATTACCTTAGTAAGTTTGTTTTTTGCTTAATCACATAGGAATTGATTTGATTACCTGAAGCTCAGATAAGAAGGAGTGAAATAGATTAAGACTATATTAGCGTTCCTCTTTATTTTGTCTTCAGTGTCTATTTTATTAGTAAGTACTGCTAATTGTATAATAATAATAATAATAATAATAATTATTATTATTATTATTATTATTATTATTATTATTATTATTATTATTATGGGTAAGTCAGGGACTCAGAGACGCTGACAGTATGGGTACACAAAAACACGGAAACAACAAGCAACAGATAACATGAGTACATAGAACACAATATTAACGAACAGGCACAGGAAACAATTAACACAGCAATGTCCAGGGGAGGGAAAAAAAGGGTGAGGGGGCGTGGCAGGGTTAGGGGAGATGGTTAAGGGTAGGGAAGGTTGTATGCTTGGGAGAACAGGTAGGTTTTGAGTCAGGATTTAAAAGTGGAGAGTGAAGCCTAAGAATGTTACTCTCTTACACTTGTGTAATGTGACGTAACAATACACTTCAAACTTGATGTACACTGGGGGAAATAAGTATTTAACACATCAACATGTTTTAAATTCTACATATTTCCATTGCAGCTTTTCTCATTACATTTATGTTGGAATGTTTCAATTTCTTTTGATGTGTCGTTTTTACAGTAGAAATACCAAATGTCTAAATGTCGTTTGAATAGCTGCAATGGAAATATGTTCAATTACAAAATTTTTATGTGTTGAATACTTATTTCCCCCACTGTATGACTTGTTTAAGCTATTTTCTAGTGAGTTCTCGTGTAGGCTTATAGGGTTAGGGTGACTTCATAGCTGTTCTAGTGTATATAGGGTTAGGGTGACTTCATAGCTGTTCTAGTGTATATAGGGTTAGGGTGAGTTCATAGCTGTTCTATAGGATTAGGGTGAGTTCATAGCTGTTCTATAGGATTAGGGTGAGTTCATAGCTGTTCTATAGGATTAGGGTGAGTTCATAGCTGTTCTATAGGATTAGGGTGAGTTCATAGCTGTTCTAGTGTATATAGGGTTAGGGTGACTTCCTAGCTGTTCTAGTGTATATAGGTTTTGGGTGAGTTCATAGCTGTTCTAGTGTATATAGGGTTAGGGTGACTTCATAGCTGTTCTAGTGTATATAGGGTTAGGGTGAGTTCATAGCTGTTCTATAGGGTTAGGGTGACTTCATAGCTGTTCTATAGGGTTAGGGTGAGTTCATAGCTGTTCTATAGGATTAGGGTGAGTTCATAGCTGTTCTATAGGATTAGGGTGAGTTCATAGCTGTTCTATAGGATTAGGGTGAGTTCATAGCTGTTCTATAGGATTAGGGTGAGTTCATAGCTGTTCTATAGGATTAGGGTGAGTTCATAGCTGTTCTAGTGTATATAGGGTTAGGGTGACTTCATAGCTGTTCTAGTGTATATAGGTTTTGGGTGAGTTCATAGCTGTTCTAGTGTATATAGGGTTAGGGTGACTTCATAGCTGTTCTAGTGTATATAGGGTTAGGGTGAGTTCATAGCTGTTCTATAGGGTTAGGGTGACTTCATAGCTGTTCTATAGGGTTAGGGTGAGTTCATAGCTGTTCTATAGGATTAGGGTGAGTTCATAGCTGTTCTATAGGGTTAGGGTGAGTTCATAGCTGTTCTATAGGATTAGGGTGAGTTCATAGCTGTTCTATAGGATTAGGGTGAGTTCATAGCTGTTCTATAGGATTAGGGTGAGTTTCTAGGTGTTCTAGTGTATATAGGGTTAGGGTGAATTTATAGCTGTTCTATAGGATTAGGGTGAGTTTCTAGCTGTTCTAGTGTATATAGGGTTAGGGTGACTTCATAGCTGTAGTGTGACGAAGTATTCTGCTCTTACCAGATATGCTATACTGCTACTCGGTGTCATCATTAACTATTTAATAGCTGTCATATTGAATCTAGGGCTTAAATATAGATTTCCTCTGCTTGGTTAGGGTTAGGGTGAGCTTAATGCTGTCCAGATGTGCATTTAGGGTGTGAATGTGTGAAAGCAGCCTGTTGTCAGTTTGTCTTACGCGCTTGAGAGCACGGCTCACGCCCTGTCCCCTGAAGAGCACCCACCGCCACCGCGCACTCACGTGCTGCACTGGTACTCTCCCTGGAATGGGAGCGTGTGTGTGTGTGTGCGTGTGTGCGTGCGTGCGTGCGTGCGTGCGTGCGTGCGTGCGTGCGTGCGTGCGATCAGAGGAGTAGGTTAATTGAAAATTCACACACGTATACACACACACACACACACTCACACACACACACTGGTCTGACTTGGCCTCTGCTCCCATCCAGCTGTGAGTGGCAGCTATTGTTTATCAATAGCAGTGTTTAACACCATGTAGAAAGCAGTAGCAGTGGACTGTGTCCCCTAACAGGCTAACAGGCTAACAGGCTAGCAGACGAATAGACGAACAGACTAACAGGCTAACAGGCCACAGGCTAGCAGACTAACAGGCTAACAGGCTTGCAGGCTATCAGACTAACAGACTAACAGACTAACAGGCTAACAGGCTCGCAGATGAACAGACGAACAGACGAACAGACGAACAGGCTAGCAGGCTAACAGGCTAACAGGCTAACAGGCCACAGGCTAACAGACTAACAGACTAACAGGCCACAGGCTAACAGACTAACAGACTAACAGACTAACAGGCTATCAGACTAACAGACTAACAGGCTAACAGGCTAACAGGCTAACAGGCCACAGGCCACAGGCTAGCAGACTAACAGGCTGGTCTGCTCACGGCTAGGGTCCTCTCATCTTCAGGACAGCCACTCCATTCTCCTGCAAACCACAGGTCAATACAATGCTTAAGTACATGTTAGACATCAGGGCGTGTGCGTGTGTGTGCCTGCGTGCGTGCGTCCATGTGTGTCCACATGCGTGTGTGTGTGTGCCCACGTGTGTGTGTGTCCATGTGTGTGTGTGTGTGCGCCCACGTGTGTGTGTGTGTGTGTGCATGTGGTGGTATGTGTGCGTACACGTGTGTGTCCATGTGGCTGTCCCACCAGCAGGAGGAGAGGGAGGCTCAGTGAAGTGATGGTGGTAATTAAGCAGCACCCTAGGAGAGGGAGAGGACCAGGGTGAATATTATCACTTCATTACTGGGGTCTCTGCTCCCTCAGAGGGGGGGGGGGGGGGGGGGGGCGAGGAAGGGCCAGCAGCCTATTGAGATTAGCTCGCAGTTAATAAGAATGTGGAGAGAGTGTGTGTGTGTGTGTGTGTGTGTGTGTGTGTAACTGGGATGAGTTGAGACACCTGCTGCGCCTCGTTAATGGATCTTCTTTAACGAGCAGAGGTCATCTCCTTGGTGACCCACTGGGGGAGGACGTGGTGGCTGTGCCTCTCCGTGGCCAGTTTATCTCTCTGTCTCTCTGTCTGTCTGTCTGTCTGTCTCTCCTCTGTCTGTCTGACTGTCTGGCTGTCTGTCTCTCTTCTGTCTGTCTGTCTTTGTCTTTACGCTAAAACACATTTTAATTACTCCTTTGGAGCTGTTAATTATTAAGTGTGGTTGAGGCGTCTGTCGATTCTGGGTCTTAATTGAACGCCCAGCCCAGTATTACTGTGTATTAGTATGCAGGGGCCGCAATGCAGCAAATGGGATTTTTTTTTTAATGAAAAGCTGAATCTAGTCTCCGATGTGATGTTTTGGTACGGGGTTGTCTCTTTCGGTGTCATAGTAAGCAATGTAGTCATTGCACTGTAAATGTGAATGGAGTGCAATGTCAATATTACCGTTTGGAGCATGTGTGTTGTCAGCGTTGACAATATGTTGCTTTTTGTTCCTATGCTGACTGTGAAGATCACGTCAACTTATCGAGTGGTCAGGGAAATGATTCCTGCTGTACAATTGTGTTGTGAAGACGCCTATCGCAGGCCTATGGTATCCCTGTCATCATCACCCCTCTCTTTCTCTCCCTCCCTCCCTCCCTCCCTCTCTTCTGAAGGACAACTACACATTCGCCCAGCCGGGCATCCAGAGGAAGGTGAAGGCTCTGGAGGAGCTGGTCAGCAGGATCGATGGTGAGTGCCCTCAGGGCCCATCCCTCTCTCCTCTTCTCTCTCTTTCCCCTCTCTCCCTCTCGCATTTCCTCCTCCTCCTCTCTCCACTCTCTTCTCTGTCTTCCCTCTTTCCTCTCCCTTTAACCCCTGTCTTACCACCCTTCTTTGTGCTGTCTGTCTGTCTGTCTGTCTGTCTATCTGCCTGTCTGCCTGTCTGCCTCTCTGCCTGTCTGCCTGGCTGTCTTGTTAGATACTCTTGTTAGATAATACCCATCTCTCTGTCTGTCTCTCTGGCTGTCTGTATTCTGTCTGTCTCTCTGGCTGTAAAATTGCTCTACTCCGATATCCTTGGCAACGGCCTCCTGCCCTTTTTTCCCATCTTCCCTCTCTCCTCGCCCTCCCTCTCTCCCTCCGTCCCCCCTGAGTACTGTGTGTCATCCCCAATCAGCAGCGCGGCGGCGTTGGCCTTTCGCATCGAGCGCCAGGGGAAAGCTAAAGCCACCAGAGCATGAGCC
>NC_137678.1:40167235-40169735 GCF_963989245.1 Nansenia antarctica
CTCCGTGTCACATCTCTGCGTGTCCTCGTCACGCGGAGGCCCCGTGGCGCTGCTCCACCAGGGGCCTCATCAGCTCCTCCACAGAGCCCTCAGCAGGGTAATAGACACCTCTCAGCTCCATTGTGTCCAGAGGAGAGCTTGCCTGCCTGGGTGTGTGCGTGTGTGCGTCTGTGCACGTGTGTGCGTGTGTGCGTGCGTGTGTGTGTGCGTGTGCGTGTGTGTGTTTGTGTGTGTGTGTGTGTGTACTGGTGAGAGGCTCCTGCTGGTGCCGGGCCCATTATGGGAGTTAGATCAACAGTAGCGCACCTCTGTAGCATTGATTTACCCTACCGCCACTCCATTCTCAGTGCCATGCCAATTTCCTCTGTCACACTCTCTCTCTCTCTCTCTCTCTCTCTCTCTCTCTCTCTCTCTCTCTCTCTCTCTCTCTCTCCTCTCCTCTCACTGGGCTTTGTCTCTGACTGGCTCAGTAAGGACGCAGGCAAATGCTTCTCTCTCACCTCCTCTCCTCCTCCCCTCTCTCCTCCTCCCTCCTCTCCTCCTCCCCTCTCTCCTCCTCCCCCTGTCCTATCGTCTCCCCAGCAGTCCACTCTGTCCCCACACATGGCAGGATGGATGGTTGCAGTGGAGCTGAACACAGCAGCCAGGCCAATGTTCTCTCTCTCTCTCTCTCTCTCTCTCTCTCTCTCTCTCTCTCTCTCTCTCTCTCTCCCTCTCTTTCTCTCCCTCTCTTTCTCTCGCTCTCTCTCTCGCTCTCTCTCTCTCCCTCTCTCCCTCTCTCTCTCTCTCTCTCTCTCTCTCTCTATCTCTCTCTCTCTCTCTCTCTCCACGTGACGTGTCATCTCTCATTACTTGTTGTCAAGTACACAGGAGCCTTTTAAGAGCTGTGCTGGAGGAGGCAGGTGGGTGTGTGATGAATTAGCCTTGCATGTCGAGGACTGAGAACGGGATGTGGTATGCGAATATGGTCAAGGATGAGTGTTTGTGTGTGTGTGTGTGTGTGTGTGTGTGTGTGTGTGTGTGTTCCCACATGTGTGGGAATGTGAAGATTATGAAGAATGTGGAAAGCGAAGATGGTCAAGGATGAGTGTGTGTGTGTGTGTGTGTGTGTGTGTGTGAGCCCCTCCATAGGCCCAGGCTGGTGATCGATGGCGGCCCCTCTCAGCCTGATGGTCCCCCAGGTCCTCCGCTCCCATCGCGGGCCGCCACGCTCATATTTCACACCCCCCCCCCCCCCCCTCTTTAAACTGCGCCAGGCATGGAGATGAGAGTGTGTGTTCACAATTAAAATTAATGCACTAGAGAAGTGCACTAGATAAATGAGAGGGGGAAGACAACAGGCAGTCACCTTCAATTCAGGAGAGTGGGATGAGAGAGAGAGAGAGAGAGAGAGAGAGAGAGAGAGAGAGAGAGAGAGAGAGAAGAGAGAGAGAGAGAGAGAAGAGAGAGAGACGAGAGAGAGAGGAGAGAGAGAGAGAGAGAGAGAGAGAGAGAGAGAGAGAGAGAGAGAGAGAGAGAGAGAGAGAGAGAGAGAGAGAGATGAGAGAGAGAGAGACAGGGAGGAGGGAGGGGAGGGAGGGAGAGGGAGGGAGGTTAGGCCAAACAAGGAGGTGTATTTCCCTCCAGCTGAGCCTATCCTTTTTACTTACTGGAATTTGTTCCACTTCAGCTGATGGTCCTAATGTTACAGGTGACATTGGTCAGTAGGGGTCAGCTTACAAAACACCATTTCCCAGAACACAGACAGGCAGACAGGCAGACAGGCAGGCAGACAGGCAGACAGGCAGACAGGCAGACAGGCAGACAGGCAGACAGGCAGGCAGGCAGGCAGGCAGGCAGGCAGACAGGCAGAGTCGTTGGTGCTGTGTGGAGGAGCTTCTCCTGTCCACGCCCCCCTGTCCTGCCCTGCCAGACCCATTACACCTGACCTCAGACCTGCTGGTGTCTGCGTTCGCAGCCCCCCATCCCCCCCTGCTGTGAGAAGATGGAGGTGGGGATCTGATCCAGGGACTGTGTTATCTAAGGGGATAGACACTCATCTAGGCCTGGGGGGGTCTGTCTGCTCTCTCTGCCCTCCATGGTAGTTAATTGATTGATTGATTGATTGATTGGTTGATTGATTGATGTTTCCACTCCACTACCGAGAACCATAAAGCCGTTCTTGGGCTGACCCTGTGGGAGAACCCTTTGAAGAACCCTTTATAGGTTCCATCGAGTCGAACCCCATTTTAGTTTCCGTTTAGAACCTTCTCTCGAAAAGGGTCCTACATGGAACCCCACAAGGGCTCTTCAAAGGGTTCTCCCACAGGGACAGCTGAAGAACCCTTTATGGTTCTAGGTAGCGGAGTGGAAACTCGGGGGTCCAATCTTATGACATGAATCAATCAATCCGTTCTGATCCTGATTCGGATTCAATTTACGAATCAATCAATCAATTAACTACCGCGGAGGGCAGGGAGAGCAAGCCGCCACCACGACTCCAACCCCCCCCGCCCCCCCC
>NC_137678.1:40177235-40184735 GCF_963989245.1 Nansenia antarctica
ATCGTGACGCTTGTTGACATGCGTACTTTGCGGCGCGCGGGACACCGCGGCCTCGTCCACTCGTTAGGAAGGATCCAGGAGTCAGTAATACAGGATATTAGTTAACGCTGCCCTATTGATTGGGTGTTGCGTTGGACCAAACAGAGAGAGGAAGAGGGGGAACGCAGGGGGAGAAATGATGGATTAGACACATTATAGTGATTTAGAGGAGACTGACCTCTTCTCCTCTGATGGCTCCATTTAATAACGGAGAGATCAGAGATGCGGGGAGAGGTGGAATTGTGTTTACCCTCGTTGGCTAGCAATTTTAGTTCTGTCTCTTTAGAGCACGTACCCACACAGATAAACACACACACACACACACACAAACAGATACACATGCACGAATGCATGCATGCACACACACACACACACACACACACACACACACACGCACATGCACACACACACACACACACACACACACACACACACACACACACACACACAGGTGAAGTGAAGGTTGTGGCTGAGGGGTGTGTGGTGCAGTGGGGCCTGGGAGGTGTGTGTGTGCAATTATAATTATAACCCTCAAAACACAATGTTAAATGACACAATGTTAAATGCTCATGAAATTACTCTGGTAGGTTGTAATGAAGCTGCCCCCCCCCCCAACCACTACAGAAGCTGCCCCCCCCCCCAACCACTACAGAAGCTGCCCCCCCCCCAACCACTACAGAAGCTGCCCCCCCCAACCACTACAGAAGCTGCCCCCCCCAACCACTACAGAAGCTGCCCCCCCCAACCACTACAGAAGCTGCCCCCCCCAACCACTACAGAAGCTGCCCCCCCCCCAACCACTACAGAAGCTGCCCCCCCCCAACCACTACAGAAGCTGCCCCCCCCCAACCACTGCAGAAGCTGCCCCCCCCCAACCACTACAGAAGCTGCCCCCCCCAACCACTACAGAAGCTGCCCCCCCCAACCACTACAGAAGCTGCCCCCCCCCAACCACTACAGAAGCTGCCCCCCCCCCAACCACTACAGAAGCTGCCCCCCCCCAACCACTACAGAAGCTGCCCCCCCCCAACCACTGCAGAAGCTGCCCCCCCCCAACCACTACAGAAGCTGCCCCCCCCCCCAACCACTACAGAAGCTGCCCCCCCCCCAACCACTACAGAAGCTGCCCCCCCCAACCACTACAGAAGCTGCCCCCCCCCCCAACCACTACAGAAGCTGCCCCCCCCCCCAACCACTACAGAAGCTGCCCCCCCCAACCACTACAGAAGCTGCCCCCCCCAACCACTACAGAAGCTGCCCCCCCCCCAACCACTACAGAAGCTGCCCCCCCCCCCCAACCACTACAGAAGCTGCCCCCCCCAACCACTACAGAAGCTGCCCCCCCCCCCAACCACTACAGAAGCTGCCCCCCCCCCAACCACTACAGAAGCTGCCCCCCCCCAACCACTACAGAAGCTGCCCCCCCCCAACCACTACAGAAGCTGCCCCCCCCCAACCACTACAGAAGCTGCCCCCCCCCAACCACTACAGAAGCTGCCCCCCCCCAACCACTACAGAAGCTGCCCCCCCCCAACCACTACAGAAGCTGCCCCCCCCCCAACCACTACAGAAGCTGCCCCCCCAACCACTGCAGAAGCTGCCCCCCCCCAACCACTACAGAAGCTGCCCCCCCCCAACCACTGCAGAAGCTGCCCCCCCCCAACCACTACAGAAGCTGCCCCCCCCCAACCACTACAGAAGCTGCCCCCCCCCAACCACTACAGAAGCTGCCCCCCCCCAACCACTGCAGAAGCTGCCCCCCCCCCCCAACCACTACACTACTCCTCCTCCCCCAGTAGTTCAGATCAAATACCATTGATTTTCCCATAGAGTTTTTCGCTATAAATCATAAAAAGTACTCCTTCTCTCTCTCTCCTTCTCTCCCTCCCTCCCTCCCTCTCTCCCTCCCCCCCCCCCTTAGACATTGAAGGGAGCTGACTTACTTTGTAGTTTGTTCAGTACAGTACATCTTGGCCCCAGCTGATGGGTTCTGACAGGTCCACCGCCTGCTGTCATTGTTGTTGATTGGGTTTTTCAGAGGCCTGAAGGGTGACTGAGTGGAGACTTTTTCTGAATCAATGTTGGGCCCTGCGGGGACACCAGCCTGGAATTAAACCCCAGAGTGGGTTGACCTTTTTCGGCTAACGACCGCGATTTGAGTCCAGGTCAAACGGTCCCATCTTTTAGAGACTAGCCACCGTCACCGCAAACTTCGATGACTTCCGCTGGGTGAGAAGAAGAAGAAGAAGAAAGAAAAAGAGAAACTGGAAAAAGTGATGCAGCGGTTGCCATAGTAACGGGCACCCGGGGTTCCTCTCTCCGATCGGAAGCGAAGTCTTGGGAGACACTTTTATCGACAGAATAGTCAATATGACAAAACAAGACCACGGACAAAATGGTTTGGGGAATGACTGCAACCCCGTAGCTCACTCCCCTGTCCTCTCTCTCCCTGACTGTCTGTGTCTTACTAACTCACCTTACTCCCCCCCCCCTGACTGTCTGTGTCTTACTAACTCACCTTACTTCCCCCCCTCCCCCCTGACTGTCTGTGTCTTACTAACTCACCTTACCTCCCCCCCCCCCCCCCCCCCGACTGTCTGTGTCTTACTAACTCACCTTACTTCCCCCCCCCTGACTGTCTGTGTCTTACTAACTCACCTTACTTCCCCCCCCCTGACTGTCTGTGTCTTACTAACTCACCTTACTTCCCCCCCTCTGACTGTCTGTGTCTTACTAACTCACCTTACTTCCCCCCCCCTGACTGTCTGTGTCTTACTAACTCACCTTACTTCCCCCCCCCTGACTGTCTGTGTCTTACTAACTCACCTTACTTCCCCCCCCCTGACTGTCTGTGTCTTACTAACTCACCTTACTTCCCCCCCCCTGACTGTCTGTGTCTTACTAACTCACCTTACTCCCCCCCCCCTGACTGTCTGTGTCTTACTAACTCACCTTACTTCCCCCCCCCCCCCCCCCCGACTGTCTGTGTCTTACTAACTCACCTTACTTCCCCCCCCCCCCCCCCCCCGACTGTCTGTGTCTTACTAACTCACCTTACCTCCCCCCTGTCCTCTCTCTCTCCCCCCTGACTGTCTGTAGCTGCGTTTCCATACACCCTAGAATTTCGCAAAACCGACATATCGAAAAGAATTACTGGTAATGGAAACAGCACATTTTCGAAAAACCTCCCAATTATCGATAAAAAGTTTTCACGCTCTCAGGAGGTGGTATTTGAAACGTTTCGATATTGAAGTATTTCGAAAAAGTGTAATGGAAACGGTTTTTTCGCAACTTCGCGTTTTTTGTGTGCTACACTCTAAAACTCAATCACACATAATATAAGCCAACATCCTATAAATAGTAGTCTACCATTTCACATTACAAGCAAAAAGAAGCCAGAGCTTAAAAAAAAACTCCCAATGGAACTAGTGTGAAACAAGATCATCATAACAAGAGCATAATTGGCTAGTTACACAGCAGCCATTTTAACAGCCTATTGTAGCCTGCTGCCAACCTGCATCCTGTGGGCCAGAAAGGGACCACAATGGAAATAAGCCTCCGGGCTTTTTGTGTTTTTATCCTTTTGAAGATTTGCAAGGTACTTGTACATGTACTTGTATTTTATTATGATTCAATAAAGTATTCATATATCATGACAGGTGTAATCAATAATGTTGATCAATCTGTGTCCCATCTGTTGGTCAATTGTCAGTCTGGCTAACAGGATGAGGATGGCAGTAGGCTCCACTATGTTAAATTTGGCTGCTGTGCAACTAGCCCTAGCCTATAAGATTTGGAGTTTTACCTTAGAAACAGCTGTGATGTTGCAAACACAGCAGCATCATGCGCGCATCCAGGCGTTCCCACGTTGATGTCCCTGATAATTAATCGATCATCAGATACAACCTGAAGGCAGATTGATGTCCACCCCTTCCTGTTTACGTAATCACGATAGCCTTCACTCGGACCACGAATTGGTATGTGCGACCCGTCGATCGCAGCGTAGACCTGGGGTATTTTGTGTGCCTCATAATTGCGCTGTGCGATCTCCAGGGCCTCGTCCACATCTGGCATTCTGATTTTTTGCTTCAGCAACCTGCTGCATATGGCTCGACATACCCCATACACACATCTATGTACAGTGGTTTTGCTGACACCAAACGTTTCACCAACTACTCTATACTCGGCGCAGGTTGCCAGCTTGTAAAGGGCGATAGCCACTCGCTTTCGAGTAGGAACTGCCTCCCGGGGGCATAACGGGTCTGGGGCCACAAGGTCTTCAATAGAATCACACAGCACATTGAACGTTTCCCGGTTCATCCTGAAATTCTGAATCCACAATGCCGATCCACAATGTTCTGTGAATTCCTCTAAAACAATTCTCTCCCAGAAATCCTTCAAACGTGCTCGTTCCCACACATACGGACTCTGCCGTTCGTGGTGGATCACCCGCTGCCTTCGTCTTCTGTTGTTGACAACCACAACAGCAGCAGCTGTGGCCATCAAAACAACAGTTCCAGCTCGCAACATGTTTGGAATATCCATCTTTTGCTCTTCCTTCTTCCGCAAAATTGAATTTCGCGGGAGATAGCAGCGTATTACCCTCGCGAGACGAGGATGCGTGACTCATGAGAAGCGAAATACATTTGAATGGAAACGGCTGCATTATCGTAATTGTACTTTTTCGAAATGTTAGAAATATCGCATTTATTTTTCGAAAAACTCTAATGGAAACAACTCACCTTACCTCCCCCCTGTCCTCTCTCTCTCCCCCCTGACTGTCTGTGTCTTACTAACTCACCTTACCCCCCCCCCCCCCTTACTAACTCATCTTACTGGTCTCAGAGGTCTGAATTAGCCCACTTTCACACATGAATATTTCATCTGTTGTCTCACAGGGACCTGTCCTCTCCTCTCCCCTCTTCTTCCCCTCCTTTCCCTTCCTCTTATCCTCTCATTTATTCTCCCCTCATCTCTCTTGTCATCTCCTCTTCTCTTCTCTCCTCTCCACTTCCCTCACCTCTCCTCCTCTCCTCACCTCTGTTCTCCTCTTCGCTCACCCCCTCCTCTCTCCTCACCTCTGTTCTCCTCTTCCCTCACCCCCTCCTCTCTCCTCCTCTCCTCACCTCTGTTCTCCTGTTCCCTCACCCCCTCCTCTCTCCTCACCCCCACCTCTCTCCTCCTCTCCTCACCTCTGTTCTCCTGTTCCCTCACCCCCTCCTCTCTCCTCACCCCCACCTCTCTCCTCCTCTCCTCACCTCTGTTCTCCTGTTCCCTCACCCCCTCCTCTCTCCTCACCCCCACCTCTCTCCTCCTCTCCTCACCTCTGTTCTCCTCTTCCCTCACCCCCTCCTCTCTCCTCACCCCCACCTCTATCCTCCTCTCCTCACCTCTGTTCTCCTGTTCCCTCACCCCCTCCTCTCTCCTCACCCCACCTCTCTCCTCCTCTCCTCACCTCTGTTCTCCTCTTCCCTCACCCCCTCACCTCTCCTCCTCTCCTCACCTCTGTTCTCCTGTTCCCTCACCCCCTCACCTCTCCTCACCCCCACCTCTCTCCTCCTCTCCTCACCTCTGTTCTCCTGTTCCCTCACCACCTCCTCTCTCCTCACCCCCACCTCTCTCCTCCTCTCCTCACCTCTGTTCTCCTGTTCCCTCACCCCCTCACCTCTCCTCCTCTCCTCTCCTCACCTCTGTTCTCCTGTTCCCTCACCCCCTCCTCTCTCCTCCTCTCCTCCTCTCTCCTCCTCTCCTCACCTCTGTTCTCCTCTTCCCTCACCCCCTCCTCTCTCCTCACCTCTGTTCTCCTCTTCCCTCACTCCCTCCTCTCTCCTCCTCTCCTCACCTCTGTTCTCCTGTTCCCTCACCCCCTCACCTCTCCTCCTCTCCTCTCCTCACCTCTGTTCTCCTGTTCCCTCACCCCCTCCTCTCTCCTCCTCTCCTCCTCTCTCCTCCTCTCCTCACCTCTGTTCTCCTGTTCCCTCACCCCCTCCTCTCTCCTCACCCCCACCTCTCTCCTCCTCTCCTCACCTCTGTTCTCCTCTTCCCTCACCCCCTCCTCTCTCCTCACCCCCTCCTCTCTCCTCCTCTCCTCACCTCTGTTCTCCTGTTCCCTCACCCCCTCCTCTCTCCTCACCCCCACCTCTCTCCTCCTCTCCTCACCTCTGTTCTCCTCTTCCCTCACCCCCTCCTCTCTCCTCACCTCTGTTCTCCTCTTCCCTCACTCCCTCCTCTCTCCTCCTCTCCTCACCTCTGTTCTCCTGTTCCCTCACCCCCTCCTCTCTCCTCCTCTCCTCACCTCTGTTCTCCTGTTCCCTCACCCCCTCCTCTCTCCTCACTCCCTCCTCTCTCCTCCTCTCCTCACCTCTGTTCTCCTCTTCCCTCACCCCCTCACCTCTCCTCCTCTCCTCTCCTCACCTCTGTTCTCCTGTTCCCTCACCCCCTCCTCTCTCCTCCTCTCCCCCACCTCTCCTCCTCCTCACCTCTGTTCTCCTCTCTCCTCACTCCCTCCTCTCTCCTCCTCTCCTCACCTCTGTTCTCCTCTTCCCTCACCCCCTCACCTCTCCTCCTCTCCTCTCCTCACCTCTGTTCTCCTCTCTCCTCACTCCCTCCTCTCTCCTCCTCTCCTCACCTCTGTTCTCCTCTTCCCTCACTCCCACCTCTCTCCTCTCCTCACCTCTGTTCTCCTGTTCCCTCACCCCCTCCTCTCTCCTCCTCTCCCCCACCTCTCCTCCTCTCCTCACCTCTGTTCTCCTCTTCCCTCACTCCCTCCTCTCTCCTCCTCTCCTCACCTCTGTTCTCCTCTTCCCTCACCCCCTCCTCTCTCCTCACCTCTTTTCTCCTCGTCTCCTCTGAGAAGCTCAGTCAGTGTGATTGGCAATTTTCGATGAGACGGTGAACAAAACACCTCTCAGCTCTTCACCATTTTTGAAGGTGCATGCTGTAGATTTGCGACCTATTATCAATGGAACAGAAAATGGAGATTGGATAATCACACCTTTCTGGATTTAGCCTTGGCGATCGGAACCAGAGCTTTTCCAATGCGTCTCAATCCACTGCTTGATTTAAGATTGTGTGATGTAGGCGTTATGTAATCTCTGCTGCTGTAAAATTAGCTTCGGGTTTTTGAGTCGGTCGGCAACGGAGCACAGGATGTACGCATCACTGGTGAGGGTTCATCTGGAAAACAAAATGATAGATAGATAGGTAGATAGATAGATAGATAGGTCACTGGGTTAGTTACTGGGCTGTATGTGTTTTCACTGGCTGGTCACTGGGATGGCCACTTTTTATTTGTTCAGGGTTTCACTCACCTCTGTTCTCCTCTTCCCTCACCCCCTCATCTCTCCTCCTCTCCTCACCTCTCCTCCTCTCCTCACCTCTGTTCTCCTCTTCCCTCACCCCCTCCTCTCTCCGTTTTTGAGTCGGTCGGCAACGGAGCACAGGAGGGACGCATCACTGGTG
>NC_137678.1:40187235-40194735 GCF_963989245.1 Nansenia antarctica
ACCATATATATGGCATATATTATACCTCCACTATGATTTAAAATGAAGTAGTGTCCAGTTGTGGAATTATATTTAGTAGTAGCGATATTCTGAATCTGGCTTATGCGCTCTGCCCTGCTGACTGTACGATGCAGGACAGCTGTGAAAGGAGACGGACCAGGGAATGTTCAGGCACCAATCACCAAGTTCGCTCGCCAACTAAAGCACTTGATTAACGTTGATATAAACATACTATACTAGTCCAAAAGCACAGTATGGGAGAACTTGGTGATGGTAAGCATAATATGAGTTAACTCAATTAGACATTTTGCTATGCGCTCTGCGGTGCAGCCTCTCTCCCTGCTGACTGGTGTGGGTGCACTGCTTCATAATGCGTCTATATCACAAAATGTACATTTGATAAGTAAGTAATCTAGCTAACTATGGTTGGAAACTAAGTACTATCCAGTTAGAATTATAGAAGATCTAGTTGTGTTTTTTCCTGCTGGTCTCGCTGACTGGGTTTGTACAGACTTTGGGATCAACTACAACATCTCCAGTACATTAGAACTTTGCATCCATTGACAAATAAATGTGAAAAAAAAATGTGCAATGTTCTCCGCACAGGATAAGCGGTTGTCCAGGATCACTCCAAGGTTCTTGGCTGTCTGGGAGGGGGTCACAGTAGAGTTCTCCACTGTGATGGAGAAGTCTTGGAGATGGCAGGCTTTCCCAGCGATGAAGAGTAGCTCTGTCTTGTTAAGGTTGAGCTTGAGGTGGTAGGATGACATCCATGCAGAGATGTCAGCGAGACATGCAGAGACACTTGTTGCCACATGTAGGTCAGAAGGGGGGAAGGACAGGAAGAGTTGAGTGTCATCTGCGTAGCTGTGGTAGGAGAACCCATGTGAGGAGATTACCGAGCCAAGAGACTTGGTATAGAGGGAGAACAGTAGGGGCCCTAGGACAGAGCCCTGGGGTACCCCAGTGGTGAGCGTTCGTGGAGAAGACAGCGATTCTTTCCAAGTCACCTGGTAGGAGCGACCCACCACGTAGGAAGAAAACCAGGAGTGTGCGGTGCCAGAGATGCCCAGTTCTGAGAGGATGGAGAGGATCTGGTGGTTGACTGTGTCGAAGGCAGCAGACAGGTCCAGGAGAATGAGAACAGAGGAGAGGGAAGAAGCTTAAGCAGAGTGGAGGGCCTCCGTGACAGCAAGGAGAGCAGTCTCAGTGGAGTTTTTTTGTACATTTGTAAAAAAAAAATGAGAATGTTTATTTAGAGTTCCCAGCCTTGAAGCCAGATTGGTGGCGGTTCCATCTTCCGGAGATAGTCAGTCAGTTGTTTAGACGCAGCACGTTCAAGGGTTTTGGGAGGGAAGGAGAGAAGGGATACCGGTCTGTAGTTGTGGACAGAGGACAGGTCAAGGGTTGGTTTCTTGAGGAGAGGCTTGACTCTGGCTATCTTTAAGGCAGCCGGGACAGATGCTGTGGATAAGGAGGAGGTAAGGTACGGTGGTAAGGTAAGGAAGGATGTCGGAAGAAAATGGATTGGAGAAGAGGGGAGGGGGTGGGGTCGAGAGGGCAGGTGGTTGCCCGCTTGGATGTGATCAGTGTGAGAATCTCACCAGGGGATGAGTGTTGCACTCATGTGGACTTTCTTAAGGCAGGGTCTAGAATATGGCACATTGAGGCCACAGGGGTTCTGCTGCTGTGCCCGTCATCCACCAGTGGTCGATGCTAAGCTAAAACCGGCTCAATAATTCAACAGCCTCCTGCAAGGCGGTCACACAGAGAGAGCAAGGTTAATGTGTGGACTAAGCTAATAGGTTACGCTAAGCTAAGTAGGCTATGCTACATTGCGAGCAGGAGGACTGCGATGGCACAGAGAGAGAGAGCGAGGCCGTGTCTCCCTCTAAGACATCTGAAGGTGAGATTTGTCTCGCTTGTCCTTTTTCATTTATTCATTTAACCTTTATGTGTACTGTTCACAGAACTCTCCTCTACACGGACCATGTCTGTGTTTAGACCTATAGGGTCCTATAGGGAATACAGCGGAGCCGCTCTGCAGTCTGTTCAGGGAGCACCGGCGCACACACACACACACACACACACACACACACACACACACACACACACAAGCGAACATACACACACACACACACACACACGAGCGAACACACACACACACACAAACACACACACACGAGCGAACATACACACACACACACACACACACACACACACACACACACGAGCGAACACACACACACACAAGCAAACAGACACACAGACACACACTCAGACACACATACACACACACACAAAAGCGAACAGACACACACACACACACACACACACACACACACCCCTGTGAGATTCAGCCACTACCTCACATTCACCTACCTTACTAAACCCCAATGGGCTACATTAGTTTCCCCCCCCCCACACACACACACACACTGTGGTAGAAATGATGGTAAAATATCTCCCACTACCTCACATTCAGCTATCTTGCTAAACCCCTAGGAGGCAACATTAGGTACACCCCCAACTACACACATACACACACATACTTGTACTGCTTCTACTTATCACACACACACACACACACACACACACACACACACACACACACACACACGTACTAGTACTGCTTCTACTCATCTCACACACACACACACTAGTACTGCTTCTACTCATCACACACACACACACACACACACACACACACACTAGTACAGCTTCTACTCATCTCGCACACACACACACACACACACACACACTGCTGCGGCGGCTGCTGCTCCCCGCCCGGCCCCTGAGGGGTGTCCAAATTATCCTTGTTGCGCGGAGCATGAAATTAGCAAGCGCCTCAGTGTGAATGCATTAGCGTGGCTGTTAAGGAGCAGAATGCCTCTCCCCCCACGCTCCCCTCCCCGCCACTCCCTGGGTGTTACACACCCAATCACACGGGCTCAGGATGTACCTCCACGCCTCCGCCCCGCTGTACGAGGAAGCCTCGAGGCGGACCGCGAGAGAGACTCCCGTACCTGCCCGCCCGCTCTCCACACACGCTTGGCATCCGTTTAGGCAGAACGATGCTCTGTTAGCTCTGTTAGCCCTGTTAGCTCTGTTAGCCCTGTTAGCCCTGTTAGCTCTGTTAGCCCTGTTAGCAGGCTTCACAGAGGATGCCTGGTGCTCTCTGCATACTCAGCTAGGTTATGGAATATAATTGAGTGTGCTGTCAGTGGTTTCGGCTTCCGACCTTTTACCTGCTGTGCCCTGCTGTTACACACACACACACACACACACACAGACACACACACTCACGTACGCCAGCGTGGGTTGGAATGCTCATACACACACACACAAAGACACACACTCCCTTTGCCTGTGTCTCCGATACCTTATAGACTACTACTGTATTTACAGCGGGGGAGAGATAAGCATTCAACACAAACAATTTTTACATTTTAAATTAAAACAGATTTCCATTGCAGCTATTCCCATTAAATTAGGACCAGACATTGGAATTAACTCAATAAAACAGCTAACATTAAATACATTTGTATCATTTCAATCCAGAAAAAAAAAGCTATGTGCATTTAAGTGGAATGACACAGTGTTGAATACTTATTTCCCCCACTGTAGCCCACCCTGGCCATTTATTATTATACACCATTAAGCTGAGTGCTGTGAGTGCATACATTTTTCAGTATATATGGTCCCAACGGGAATCGAACCCCCAACCTAAGTGTTGTTAACACCACACTCTATCAACTGAGCCACAGAGGACCACTGCCTCTTACCCACAAAGCCCTTCCACATTCCATTAGCGATCTGCCGCCCCGACTGTTTAGTATAAAGACTATGTGCTACAGGAGCTCTGTTCTCTAACAAGGAGCTCATTAAGTGTTTTTCTGCGGGCGATTTATATATAGTTTCTGTTTTCCAGAGGCTAGCTAGCGACTTAGCCCCTCCATGGTGAACTCACTCTGCAGCTCAATGAGACAGCATATTTTCTCTGTAACACTGCTGGCCTATCTAGAGAAAGTGAGATGGAGAGGGAGTCAGAGAGAGAGGGAGAGGGAGAGGGGAGGAGGCAGCGAGCAGGAAAGAGATAGGCTGTGAGGTATTGGAGAAACAGACAAGACAACAGTAGTGTGCGTTTGCGTGCGTGCGTGCGGACATGTGCCGGCGTACGTGTGCGTGTAGCTGCAGGGCGCAATAGCAGGCGCCTCCCTCTGGGGAGGTGCCCCCCCACCTGCCCCTGCCCCCCCCCCCCCCCGCCCCACTCCTCCTCCTCCCCGCGGCCCCTCCTCATGATTGGCCTGTGTTTTGTGACACAGAAAGCCAGTCCCCAGCAGACGGGACCCGGGGTCAGACACGTGGCCCCCGCACATCAATATTTCATCTCGCTCCTCTCTCTACAAAAACAACCCTTCGCCTCACCTCCCTCCTTCGCCTCACCTCCTCACTTCATCCCTCTATCTGTCCCCCGGCTCGCGCTTTCTTTCTATACTTCTCCCTCTTTTACGGCTTAGCCCTTTCTATCTCTTTCTCTCTCTCTCTCTCCGCAGCCATGCTGCTCACTCCATCCCTATTCCTCTCCTCTCTGCTCTCTCTCTATCCCTATCCCTCCTTGTTGCCTAGCTCTTCTTGCACAATTGAGTAGTGCACTGTGGAGAGGGATGGGGGGGGGGGGGGGAGGGGAGAAACAGAGAAGAAGGGAAGGAGGGAGGGAGGAGGCAGGCAGGCAGGCAGGCAGGCAGGGGGAGAGACAGAAATCTAATTATCCCATACCAGTGCTACAAAACTAGAACATTTAGGAGCACGGCAAATATGAGGGGATTAAAATATATATATTCTGAGCCACCCCCCTCAAACCAGGGCTTTGAGTCCAGACAACCCTCCAGATGGGTGCTTGTAGGTCTTTATAGGCCTGCTAGATAGGAGGGCACACTCAAATGAACGACAGCGGAATCACAGAGAAGCAAAGTGGGTTTTAATCCAATTCTAATCATCTGATAATGACACAATCTGAGTGTGCGGTCATACGGGCTGTGTAATTGGTTACCCTCACTTCCGCGCGCAAGTCGACCCGCGCTAACCCGATGTCTGGGCGCATCATCTCTCAAACGCACTCTTTTTCCCCCGCCTTAATTGGAGGGAGTAGGGCTGTTTTATGTCCGGTCGATGCCGTACGAAGGTCAGGCAGGAACCCTTTATTGTTTTGTTAGTTGATTTCCTTTTCCTGTTGCCGTTGCTGCCAACAGGTCGTCGTCGTGTCATACTTTCAGAAGTAGAGCTTTAAAGAATGAGAATATAAATACTCATGTCATACAAAGGTGATTCAGATTAGCCTGTGTGTGCTCTGCAGTCGTTTCGCTGATATTTCAATGTTTTGCGGGATGTGAAAATATTCAAGATGGGATCGCAGAGGGATAGGGGGATGGAGGGATAGGGGGATAGGGGGATGGGGGCGGGATAGAGTGATAGAGGGTTAGAGGGATAGGGGATAGGGATGGAGTGATAGAGGGTTAGGGTGATGGAGGGATACAGGGATACAGGGATGGAGGGATGGAGGGATACAGGGATAGAGAGTTAGGGGGATTGAGGGATACAGGGATAGAGGGATAGAGAGTCAGGGGGATAGGGGGGATGGAGGGATACAGGGTTAGAGGGATGTGGGGGATAGGGAAGACAATGATGGAAGGCTTCAGTTTGAGATGTTTGACAAGGAGGAGGAGCCTCATGTCTAAAGAGAATGCGTGTCAGCCACATGTCAGGGTCTCAGTCCTACATCTGCTCCAGACATCAGTGTTTCCTCCAGGAATTTTTACATTCGTGGCGGAGAGCCCTATCCTATAGCGATTTTTTTTTTTCGTGTGCACCCGCATGGAACGCGCACGCGCGCTCAAAATCCCAAAAATATATACAGAATATAAACTTGTGATACCGGTTTCCATCCATCAGCTCTGAAGGTTTACGTTACTCACGGCAGTGTTTTTCAACCAGAGATCATCAGATGTGCCGTGGGAAATTATCAAATTCCACTTACCGTATTGACCCGAATATAAGACGGGGTTTTTTCCCCAGAAACAAGTCTGAAAAAGTTGCATCGTCTTATATTCGCGCCCTAGACTTTTACACGTCAATATTAATTCACAACAACGTATGGCGCCAAAAGACTGTTCCCCACGCGAGCCACCGTGTTTCTCCCTCTCACACACACCCCAGTGACGGTGCCTGGAGAGATGGAGACACACTCACACACACACCCGCGGAGAGACACCGCAGAGACACACTCGGACCAGCTCGAAAAAAGTGGCTCAAGTGGTTGGTCAAACAACAGAGGAGGAGTTACGATGCCAATTTTAAGACCATGGTGGTCAATGAAGCAGAGGCATCAAACAACTGTCCAGCAGCCAAGAAATATGATATTACAGAGTGTAATGTTAGAAGTTGACAAGCCCAAAAAGATCGGCTTAAGAATGGTAACAGTCAGAGAAAAGCGTATCGCCGTCCGCAAAGCGGCCTCTTCCAAGTGATTGACAGGAGGGTGTGTGAATACGTGACTGAAAAACCTAACGATTGTATGCCCATACCCCAAGATTATAAAAAATAACCTACATTGTTTCATTCATTCATTAAGACGATTGCCAGACGCATTGTCGAAAATGTTGTTTTGGAGAAGATACGTGGCAGTGGGCAGTTTGCTTTGCAACTTGAGTCTTGGCTCAACTCTTGGCCAATGCACGCTTTGTGGATGGAGACACAATCACAGAAAATGTCTTTTTTGCAAGACATTGCATAAAAACAACAACAGGGGAGGACTTCAGTGGGACAGCTGCATAAGTGTCTGCACTGATGGAGCAAGCAGCTATGTTGCCGAGACTTCCAAGCGGAGATATCTGATGTGTTGAATGCTGTTGTTCGTATGGTAAACTTTGTAAAAACAAGACCTCTGAAAAGCCGCTTATATGCAGCATTATGTGAAGAGACGGGAGCCCAGCATAAGACGTTATTGCTCCATACGGCGGTCCGATGATTGTCCTGCGGAAAAGTGCCGGCCCGCGTGTTTGAGTTACGGGAGGAGCTGAAAACCGTTTTAACTGATGCCGTTTTAACTGATGAGAAGTGTGATGACGCAAAGCTGCTTGCAAGTGACAAATTGTGGCAAGGCTCGCATACATGGCCAACATACAGGGCCAGGCTTCGCACTGAGTGAGTATAACGACAAGTAATATATGTTATATCATGTTACGTATATGATGGGCTACTATGTATCATTTTGTAACATTTGGGATGGCGGTGTGCCGTGGGATTTTTTCAAGGTAAGAAATGTGCCGTGGCACAAAAAAGGTTGAAAAACACTGACTCACGGATCCAATGTCCTTCCAAACGAGCAGTCTTGGCTCCGTCTCAAACACAACAGGAAAAGTATGTCCAACTTGGCGAAAGTTTCCCAGTGTTTCCAACTTGCGCGAGTTCTTCAATTTGCGACAGTTTTTCAGCAGGGAT
>NC_137678.1:40199735-40214735 GCF_963989245.1 Nansenia antarctica
GGGAGAGGACAGGAAAACAATTAAAATGATCCACGAGCGCTCCGCCGTTAACTTACTCTAAAGGTGAGGGCCGAGCCTCGCTTCCGTACCGAAATAGAAACCCGGCGCTCGCATGTGCGGACACCCTCTTTAGTGACGATGACGGAGGAGGAACTTAGAGCCTCCACCCTCCCCCCCCTCCCCCCCACGCACACACACATACCCTTGATTATTGTTTACAACCCTTAACAGCCTTTTAACAGCTTTTTATACACACTAGTTGTCAGTGAGGCGAAGCCAACCGTATTGGGTTGGGTCATTGTGGTGAAGCACCGACAGCTTACGCCGGGCTTGAACCAGTAACCCTGCTGTTACAGGGTGTGTGTGAACTAACCGCCTGACTTAATAAGGTCCTGCCAGACCCCCCCTATGTCAGCGCCCCCCCCCCCGGGCTTACAGAGGCTTGTTGAGCTCTGCTCGTGTCGTGTCCGCTGTCCCCTGGCGGCTGACCGCCGCGACCTCAGTCGGAAAGGGGACGTTTCCGGAAGCTTCCGCACTTACCCTTGAAGGGCAGCGGCCATCTGCCTGCTTAGCAGTGTGGGAGGAACACAGCCATTGATTTTCATTAGCGCTCTCTCCCTCTCTCTCGCTCCCTCCCTTTCTCTCGCCCTCCCTCCCTCCCTCCCACCTCTCTCTCTTTCTCTCTCTCCCTCTCTCTCTCTCGCTCCCTCCCTTGCTCTTTCATTCTCTCTCCCTCTCTCTCTTTCTCCCTCTCTCTCTTTCTCCCTCTCCCTCTCTCCCTCTCTCCCTCTCTCTCTCTCTCTCTCTCTCCTTCTCCCTCTCTCCCTCTCTCTCTCTCTCTCTCTCTCTCTCTCTCTCTCTCTCTCTCTCTCTCTCTCTCCATGTCTGGCATAAAAGTCAAGGCCCTGACGCTCCCTCCCTGTCCTGAATACACAAACAAGGCCAGCCTTTCCCTGCCCTTCCCTTCACCATACCGGGGTGCTTCCCTCTCCTGTATATTTGTCCCAGAATGTTTACCCAGGCAAAAATGGGAATAACAATGATTCCTGAGACTGTGTTGTTCCTCTGCTGTCTGTAGAAGCTGTCCCAGTGAAGTTTGTACAGCAGCAGCGGAGAACAGCGCAGAGACTACAGTGGAATTATTCATAACTCTGGCTGTGACTGCTTGCTGTGTGTGTGTGTGTGTGTGTGTGTGTGTGTGTGTGTGTGTGTGTGTGTGTGTGTGTGCGTGTATGTGTGTGTGTGTGTGTGTGTGTGTGTGTGTCTGTGTCTGTGTCTGTGTCTGTGTCTGTGTCTGTGTCTGTGTCTGTGTCTGTGTCTGTGTCTGTGTCTGTGTGTGTGTGTGTGTGTGTGTGTGTGTGTGTGTGTGTGTGTGTGTGTGTGTTTTGGAGGCGAGAGAAGGCTGCGGATTTGAGCTGGAATAATATGTGCCTATGCAGATTCAGGGGATTGGAGAGATGAGAGTGTCAAATGAGGCAGCGGGTTTACCAGGATAGGTTTACCACAGTGCAGGGATTACCCCCCCCCCTCAGCACTGGGACATGTCCTGTAAGCATTAAAGACACATGAGGACACGTCTATCGGTGCCTCTAGAGACGAACAGCTAGAGGGACATCTCACATTCTCTTTCTCTCCAAGGGTTTGGAACGTCTGTCAGAAATGTAACTGAGGTGAAGTTGACTGCTCTTTTCTGACTCTCTCTCTCTCTCTCTCTCTCTCTCTGCTGTGTCTCTCTCTGTCTCTCTCTCTCTCTGTCTCTCTGCTGTGTCTCTCTCTCTCTGTGTCTCTCTCTCTCTCTCTCTATCTCTCCCTCTCTCTGTTTTTCTCTTTCTGTCTCTCTCTCTCTCTCTGTTTCTCTCTCTGTCTCTCTCTCTGTTTCTCTCTCTGTCTCTCTCTCTCTCTCTCTGTTAATCTCTCTGTCTCTCTCTGTTTCTCTCTCTTTCTCTCTCTCTCTTTGTTTCTCTCTCTGTTTCTCTCTCTTTCTCTCTCTGTTTCTCTCTCTGTTTCTCTCTCCGTCTCTCTCTCTCTTTCTCTCTCTGTTTCTCTCTCCCTCCCGCTCTTTCATTCTGTTAATTTACTTCCGTGCCATAAAGGCGCGGTGCTCACAGGCGTAATGAGAAGCTGGAATCAGAGAGGAGCAGGTAAAAGGGCAGACTCAACAGAGGGGATTTGTCTCCAGCTCCACGGAAATGGAGGATTGTAAATTCAGGAATTGTGACAGAATGTCAAAACGTTGGAATATATCTTCTCCCCTCCTGGCTTCACTGTCGCTCTCAGGCAGTAACCATCCAAAAACCCCTCCGTTGTTTTTTTCTTCTCTTCCTGGAGAGTCGATTTCAATCTTCCTTTCAAACACAAAATGTCAAGGTAGAGTATGTGAAGGAGATGGAAAGGACACACCTGTCCTGTCTACTGGGACTGTTGGAATTGAGACCCCTCCTGTCCACCCCATGGACCAGACTCAAAGGAACCCGTTGTGTGGTAAATGTTTACTTGTTTTGTTCATATGCCCTTTTTGTTCATATGCCCTCTCTCTCTCCCTCCCCCTCCCCCCCTCCCCTCTCTCCAGGCTGAACCTGAGGGGTTCTCACACTTCCACCTGTACGTGTGTGCAGCCTTCCTGGTCCGATGGAGGAAGGAGATCTTGGACGAGAGGGATTTCCAGGTGAGGGAACGAGAGATTTCGGGATTTCCACTGGGCTTTTTATTTGTCGTTACGACTTCCAAGTGGGACAGCCCTTGACATTACAGATACACAGACACACACACACACACACTCAAAAGATGCAGTAGATACATCCTCGGTGTGCGTGCGTGCGTGTGTGTGTGTGTGTGTGTGTGTGTGTGTGTGCCAGTGTCCTCTCTCCAGCGCCACCCCCGTCATTAACTCTAGGGGTCAGAGGTCACCAGGGCTGCATTAGTGTGATGGCAGCAGCAGCTGCTCCAAGGTGACATTGTCAGCACACTTTGGGACCTGTACCCTCGTTCCTCTCCTCTCCTCTCCCCCCCTCCTCTCCTCCTTCCCTCTCCTCTCCTCTCCTCTCCTCTCCTCTCCTCTCCTCTCCTCTCCTCCTCTCCTCTCCTCCCTCTCCTCTCCTCTCCTCCCTCTCCTCTCCTCTCCTCTCCTCCCCTCCTCTCCTCTCCTCTCCTCTCCTCTCCTCTCCTCCTCTCCCCTCCTCTCCTCTCCTCCTCTCCTCTCCTCCACTCCACTCCCCTCCCCTTTCCTCTCCTCTCCCCTTTCCTCTCCTCTCCTCTCCTCTCCTCTCCTCTCATCTCCCCTCCTCTCCTCTCTCCCCTCCTCTCCTCTCCTCTCTCCCCTCCTCTCCTCTCCTCTCTTCTCTTATCCTCTCCTCTCCTCTCCTCTCCTCTCTTCTCTTATCCTCT
The DNA here is from genome assembly GCF_963989245.1 of Nansenia antarctica. NCBI lineage: Eukaryota > Metazoa > Chordata > Actinopteri > Argentiniformes > Microstomatidae > Nansenia > Nansenia antarctica. Next base: position 40,203,120 of record NC_137678.1, read on the forward strand.
CCTCCCCTCCTCTCCTTTCCTCCCCTCTCCAGGTAAATGATATCATAGGTATGACATTTGTGGGTCATTGGATGTTGCTTTAGCATCAATGATATACACTACCTTTTTGATCTGGTACACATGTTCCCTCAAGCACACACACACACACACACGCTTCCACTGCTCTCCTCTCCACCCCCCATCCTCAGCTCTTTTCTCCCTTTATTCCCTAGTCTCTGTACTCTCCTCTCTACCTCCCTTTCTCTTTCTCCCTCTAGCTGTTTTTCTCCCTTCCTCCCTCCCTCCACTATGCATTGCTTCTCTCCCTCCCTCCCACCCTCCCTCCCTCCCACTATCCATTCCTTCTCTCCCTCCCTCCCTCTATCCATTGCTTCACCTCTCTTTCCCCCTCCGCCCCTCTATCCATTGCTTCTCTCCCTCCCTCCCTCTATCCATTGCTTCTCTCCCTCCCTCCCTCTATCCATTGCTTCTCTCCCTCCCTCCCTCTATCCATTGCTTCTCTCCCTCCCTCCCTCTATCCATTGCTTCTCTCCCTCCCTCCCTCTATCCATTGCTCCTCTCCCTCTATCCATTGCTTTTCTCACTCCCTCCTTCCCGATCCATTGCTTCTCTCTCTCTCTCTCTCCCTCCCTCCCTCCCTCCCTCCATCCATCAGTCAGATGTAGTGTAAGCTGCTGTGTGGTTGAGCAGAGGGTCAGGGGTCTGTCGGGGCTGCGTGGTGCGAGCGCGGGGGGGTGGGAGGGGGGCTCTCTCTGCCCCCCTCCGCCCCCCCTCCTGTCCTCTCCTCCCCTCCAGTTGATTTATAGTGTTTACCATACCCACTGATTCAGTATTAAGCCCACTGCACCACTGCACCACGCGCCACCCTGCTTGGCATGCAGACAGCCAGGGAAGGGCCGGGGGGGGGGGGGGGGGGGGGGGGCACACATCTATCCTCCCCACCCAGCCACCCAGCCGGAGAGGAGAGGAGGAGAGGAGGAGGAGGAGGAGAGGGAGAAGAGAGGACAGAAGGGGGAGGGGGAGGGAGAAGATAGGAGAGGAGAGGAGGGGGGGAAGAGAGGGGGGGAGGGGGTGAGGGAAGAGGAGAAGAGAGAAGAGGGGACCCTCCATCTCTTTTTGCTTGCACTCTGTCTTGCTCTTTCTTCATTCTTCCTGTCTCTCTCTCTTGCTGTCTGTCTATTTCCTTTTCCATAACTCTTACACACACTCTTAACCTCTCGTTTTAGCATGCAGTCTCTCACTTTTTACCTCTCTCTCTCTCTCTCTCTCTCCCCCTCCCTCCCTTTCCCTCCCGATCTGGCTCTTCGACCTCCAGTGTTCTATTCACATATGGTCCACAATTACTCCTGATTTACACCCTTGGCTCCCACACACACTCTGTGTTAGCCCCTCCTAACACACACACACACACACACACACACACACACATACTCACAATACACAATCATTCAGATGATTCAGAGAGAGAGAGAGAGAGAGAGAGAGAGAGAGAGAGAGAGAGAGAGACTTTGAGAAATGAAATGACTCTTCTCGTCTTGAAGGTGGGGGGATTGGTTTTCGATGTGAGTCATCAGCGGTCGAGATGGGAGTTGAATGTGCAATTACATCATTCTCTCCCCACAGAGGGGGATGATGAGATCTTGATGTTGGTATGAGTTAGCTGGTGTTTGCTTGGTGTTTGGCCCCGGGGGCGGAGGTGGCGGGAGAGGCGTTTCCTGTCACACAGACCCGTTGGCGTGATTCAGTGTGATGTCTGACGAGTGTTTGAAGACGCGTGAAGTAACCTGGTCACGCCTCTGATTCTCTCTAAGGTGCTACCTCTCTGCACACTGGTGTTAATGTGTGTGTGTGTGTGTGTGTGTGTGTGTGTGTGTGTATGTGTGTCTGTCTGTGTCTGTCTGTGTCTGTGTCTGTATGTGTGTGTGTGTCTGTGTGTCTGACCATGTAGTTACAATACAGTTTCTATACAGTTCTTCTAGCATTGTGACTGCCAATGGCCCCTGGTCCTAGCATAGATTTGGTTTTCTTATCATGACTGATGTATAGATGTAAATGTAATGTAAATGCTATACGTGTGTGTCCATACAGTTGTATTATGTGTATGCACGCGCGTGTGTGTGTGTGTGTGTGTGTGTGTGTGTGTGTGTGTGTGTGTGTGGGTGTGTGGGTGTGTGTGTGAGAGAGAGTGTGTGAGAGAGTGTGTGAGAGTGAGAGTGAGAGTGAGAGTGAGAGAGAGAGAGAGAGTGTGTGTGTGTGTGTGTGTGTGTGTGTGAGACAGTGTGTGTGTGTGTGTGTGTGTGTGTGTGTGTGTGACAGTGTGAGCTTGACAGTCTCCCTGTCATGTCCGGTATGTCATGCAGCCAGTGTCCTGTAATGACTTCTCTTCCTGCCAGGGGGGCTGTTAATACGTCTGACCCAATTAGGCAGCAGTGCAGAGCAGGGGAAAACCAGACACAGCCAGCCTCAGACCCCAGACCCTAGCCCCGAGCCCTTAGATCCTAGCCATTAGCCCTTAGCCCTTAGCCCCTAGCCCTTAGCCCCCAGCCCCCAGCCCCTAGCCCTTAGACCATCGTTTCTCAACGGGGGCGGTACCGCCCCCCAGGGGGCGTTCAGACAACATCGGGGGGCGCTGTAACAAATATTTTTAAAAGGGGGGCGTTGAGGTGTTCTTGGGGGGCGTTCACGCATAAAGTATTTTTCTCATGAAAAACAGCTGTGTTATTACGGGCACATTCGTAAATGCACGAACGGTCAGTTCGCTCGGACAAACCGTGTTTTCAGTCGGAGCACCCATCTCTGAGCGCTCCCAGAGCGCAGTTCTGAACTTGGCCGGGCTCTGTGACGCAGACACACTAGCGCAGCGCCCCAAAAAAAAAAGTGAGAGTGTCATCAAGAAGATGGAGAAGCTAAAAACTCAGCTAGCAAAGGCAGAGCTTTTGATAGTTTCCAATGTGTCTGGGTAAGCTGCATTGTAGAAGAATCTTGACAGTTCATGTACAGTGCAGAAATTGCAATACTATGCTACGATAGAAAGAACCCCGGTTCATCCCATCTGTAACATCATGTTGACCAATGCCCAACTTCTATGAGTGTTTTCCTTGTAGGCTATGCTTGAGTGACATACAGTATGTTTCAGTTTGTGGGCTCATTGTAATTGTTGCGTTCGCTTCGTTCGCTTCCTTTCAATACAGCTTATTTAATTTAGTTAAAATGAGTGCTAATACCATACCACCATACCAGAACATCACAGCAGGAACAACCTATCTCAAAAAAGCGATCGTAATAAACCAGTCCTGAAAGTTCTCTGTCGCTTACCAATAATCGAACCTAGAGAAATCAGCTACGAATGTCCCCTCCCCTCGCAGGTTCATCACAGTATATTACATAAATGTATTACTGTTAAGTGTTGTTGTGGATGTTATCCCTAGTGCCATTCTGAGGTTAGCATTGCGATGTGTTTGCAAACTAAAATATACGATCGCTTTTTTGTGATATGTTGCTCCTCTTGTGATGTCCTGGAAACGAACGCATCAGCTGCAGCGTCTTTTGTATTGATCAGCTGTCAGCAGTGTTATTACGGGTACGTTCGTAAATGCACGAACGGTCAGTTCGCTCGGACAAAACCGTGTTTTCAGTCAGAGCGCCCATCTCTGAGCGCCCCCAGAGCGCAGAGCTCTGAACTTTGGAACTTTGTTATGTTTTGATATGTTTTGATATGAGAAATTCGAAGTGGTCAGTTTATGAAAATAATACCATAGAATACTAAATAAAATATTAAAATAATAACCCCCTAGCGTTTGCCGCCATATTGTGACACCACCCCCCCCCCCCCCCCAAAGTCAAATAAAAAATGAATAAATATTAGCATCATAAAACAGCAATTTGGAGAAATGCAACACCAGCACACTTAAAAAAACTAACAATGTTAGTTGTAATGTACAGTTCTGCAGCCTACTGTTTGTTCTGCATCGGACATGTGTGAAATTGCTGCTGTTCCGTAGCAGTCTGTTTGTATTCTCTGATGTTGTCTGAGTTTGTTTAACACTCAGAAACAGCATTTTTATTCACATTCACATGGCTTTTCTGCTCTCTGGTAAACTAATGATAATGATATTCCAACTGCCCAGTTAAATCCAATCTATTATTTGGCATTCAGTGACATGCTTTTTAAATTATATAACACAGAATATTAGTCAACATTAATATTTAGGGAAGAAAATAAGCCTACTTTTTTTGATGGGGGGGGGCGGTAAGAGGCCTGGATAATGGACAGGGGGGCGCTGGCCCAAAAAAGGTTGAGAACCACTGCCTTAGACCCTAGCCCCTAGCCCTTAGCCCCTAGCCCCTAGCCCCCAGCTCCTAGCCCCAAGCCCATAGCTCCTAGACCCCAGCACCCAGCCCCTAGGCCCTAGCCCCCAGCCTCTAGCCCCCAGACCCTAGCCCCCTAGCCCTCAGCCCCTAGGCCCTAGCCCCCAGCCTCTAGCCCCCAGACCCTAGCCCCCTAGCCCTCAGCCCCCAGCCCTTAGCCCCTAGCCCCCAGCCCCCAACCCCCAACCCCCAGCCCCTGCCCCTGCCCCAGCCCCTGCCCCTGCCCCAGCCTGAGGCAGTGTTGCTCAGCAAAGCCAGTCCAGATCCTGGCCCCCAGCCCCTAGCCCCCAGCCCCTGCCCCAGCCCCCTGCCCCAGATCCTGGCCCCCAGCCCCTGCCCTAGCCCCCAGATCCTGGCCCCCAGCCCCTGCCCCAGCCCCCTGCCCCAGCCCCTGCCCTAGCCCCCAGATCCTGGCCCCCAGCCCCCAGCCCCTGCCCCAGCCCCCTGCCCCAGCCCCTGCCCTAGCCCCCAGATCCCGGCCCCCAGCCCCAGCCCCTGCCCCTGCCCCAGCCCCTGCCCCAGCCTGAGGCAGTGTTGCTCAGCAAAGCCAGTCCAGCCCAGTGGTGTTGGCACCAGCTCTTCAGGGTGACCGGGCCTCTCAGGTCTTGGTCCATGAGATCCACACCCAGCCTACCATATCCTACAGAATTCTCTCCCTCTCTATTCTCTCTATTCTCTCCATCTCTCTCTCTCTCTCTCTCTCTCTCCGTCTCTCTCTCGCTCTCCATCTCTCTCTCGCTCTCCATCTCTCTCTCTCTCCATCTCTCTTTCTCTCCATCTCTCTCTCTCTCCATCTCTCTCTCTCTCAGCAGTGACCTTTCCTCAGGGGAACGTTTATTGCTATGGAGTCACAGTCACAGTAACTGTCCACACTTAACTCTCTCTCTCTCTCTCTCACTATCCCTCCCTCCCTCTCTCTCTTTCTCTCTCTCTCTCTCTCTCTCTCTCTCTCTCTCTCTATCTCTCTTTCTCTCTCTCTCCCTCCCTCTCTCTCTCCCTCTCTCTCTTTTCTCTCTCTGGGCTGCAGGCTCCTCTCTGCCTCAATAGACTCCAGATAGGCTTACTGCCATGGTGAGATACTTCCATTGTTAGCAGGGGTTGTGTTCAGTTCAATTACCATGAAGGACATGCGGACAGGTCATCAATATTATCCCTAATCAATGGCAGAACCTTTGTTATGGGTTACAGAACGTGGGATCAATTGAATCTATATCTGTGTCCCTTCAACGGAATAGATAAGCCTGAGAATGATTTGTAGTTATTTGTGGAAAGCTATTAACTTTGAGAATTGCGTGAATTTGACTGGAAAGAGGGAGGGGAGAGAGTTGTGTGTGTGGTTGTGTGTGTGTGTGCCTGTGCCTGTGTGTTTGTGTGTGCCTGTGTGTGCGTGTGTGCCTGTGTGTGCGTGTGTTTGTGTGTTTGTTAGGGGTGCAACGATTCTCGGTTTTATATTGAACAGTACGGTTCGCCATCCACGGTTCAATACGCACTAATGAATATCGGTTTTCGGGTTTATGATGCCTCCCCCCTCCGTGGTGCCTGCCGTCTGCTCTCCTCCCTGTCGCCCCCCCGCCCCCCCGCAGAGAGCCACTGTAGGCCACAGACACCCAAATGTCATCGCCTGCTGGCATTTACGGAGGCCAATACGCAGCAAATGAGCGCTCATTACCTATTTGTTTATCACATAATAGGAGGTATTTTCTGGGGCTAATGAAACGGACTCAAAAGATTTCCCTCATACTCTCAAGCACCGCTCGGCAATTAGCGACCTCGCTCAGCACCGCCGGCTCCATCTGAAGTAAGTGAATCATCTGTATCTATCAGTCGTCATAAGAATTTATTTTGAAAAGTGAAATGCTATTGACCAGGGGCCATGGGCAGTCATAACGCTCGAAGAAGCGTTCTTTTCTTTCTTTCTTTTTCGCTCAACATTTGGCCTGAAGTATGCCTGTTTTTCTTCTAAACATAATAAAATACAGTATGTAGACAAAGAGGGTGAATTAAAAGGTACGAGAAACTAAGAGACATCAAGGCAAAGAGGTAAATGAAGACCAACTCATGTTTATCTACTGAGGTAGAGTCGCCGTCTAATGATCACAAGGTTGGCAGATCGGCGGTTCGAGCCCTGGCTGGCCACATGTCGAAGTGTCCTTGGGTGAGACACTGAATGAATGAATGAATGAATGAATGAATGGTCTTTATTGTCATTGATATAGTACAGGTACCATACAACGACATTTGGGAGGGGGGGCTCCCCTGGTGCTAGGAAAAAAAAACTAAAAACAAGAAGGGAAAAGAGCTGGTTTACATAAATAAAAGCTATGTACACTATCCACTGTACTATACTATACAAATAAAACACTGTGCTGTACTCTATGCTATGCTATAAATATCCTAACATTTCCTATCTCTGAACCTTATGTACCCGAGGGTTGTCATATTGCACATAGTGTTATTGCACATTCATTTAAAGTGTCGCAGTTTGCAGGTTTGAAATGTTCACAGTTGTGTTTCAGTATTGCACTTGATTACAATCTAGTAGCTGCCATCAAATTGTCTAGATTGTCCAGGGCCTAGAACCTAGGTCTTTGCTGTGTTCAGGGCCTGAATGGCCCTGGGGTAGAAGCTGAGCTTCAGTCTATTTGTCCTTGCGGACATGGTCCTGAACCGCCTGCCCGAGGGCAGCCGAACAAAGTGTTCGTTCCCAGGGTGGGATGGGTCTCTGGAGATCTTGGAGGCCTTCCTGAGGCAGCGTGTGTTGTACAGCTCTTCCAGAGAGGGGAGGGGGGCGCCGATGATCTTCTGGGCCGATCTCATGACTCTCCGTAGCGCTTTCCTCTCTGCGGCTGTGCAGCTGGAGAACCACACGCAGATGCAGTAGGTGAGGATGCTCTCCACTGTGCAGCGGTAGAAGGTCACAAGCAGCTCCTGTTTGAGGTGGTATTTCCTGAGGACTCTCAGGAAGTAGAGCCGCTGTTGTGCCTTCTTGATGATGGCTGCTGTGTTGGTCTTCCAGGACAGGTCATCCTGTATGTGCACCCCCAGGAATCGGAGGGTTGAGACTCTCTCCACGCTCCCTCCATCGACGAGCAGGGGCTGGACCTCAGATTTTTTCCTCCTGAAGTCCACGATGATTTCCTGGGTCTTTGACTGGTTCAGCAGCAGGTTGTTAACCTTGCACAGCTTGCCCAGCTGCTCCACCCCATCCCTGTACGCCGCCTCGTCCCCCCCCGAGATGCAGCCCACCACGGTGGTGTCGTCTGCAAACTTTACGATGGAGTTGCTGGGGTGGACGGGGGTGAAGTCGTAGGTGTAGAGGTTGTAGAGGATGGGGCTTAGCACGCAGCCCTGGGGGGACCCAGTGCTGAGTCTGAGGGCTGTGGAGGTGTGGGAGCCCACCCGCACCCTCTGGGGGCGGTCAGACAGGAAGTCCTTGATCCATGCACAGATGGAGTGTGATAGTCCCAGGTCTAGTAGTTTGGTCACTAGCCTGTCTGGAAGGATGGTGTTGAAGGCAGAGCTGAAGTCCACAAAGAGCAGTCTCGCGTAGCTGTTCCCCCTCTCCAGGTGGGATAGAGTGGAGTGGAGAGTCGTCGCGATGGCGTCCTCTGTGGACCTGTGGGCTCTGTAGGCGAACTGGTATGGATCCAGGTTGGGCGGGAGGCGTGTGACTATGTGGGCCCGGACCAGTTTCTCGAAGCACTTCATGATGATTGGTGTGAGTGCCACCGGGCGGTAGTCGTTTAGGCAGCTCACCGTGCTTTTCTTCGGGACTGGGATGATAGTTGAGGTTTTCAGGCAGGGTGGGATGGTGGCCTGGGACAGGGACTGGTTGAAGATGTTGGTGAAAACCCCGGCCAGCTGGTCGGCGCAGTCCCTCAGCACCCGTCCCAGGACGCCATCCGGCCCTGAGGCTTTTCTGGGGTCCACCGCCTTCAGCACGCGTCTCACTTCATGCTCTGTGAGGGTGAGGCTGCTGAGAGCTGGAGAGAGTGGTGTTTGTGTTGTGGTTACCTCCGTTCGCCCCCGTACCTCCTTGAACCCCAAATTGCTCCCAGTGAGCGGGCCAGCGCCTTGCATGGCAGCTTGCCGCCATTGGTGTATGAATATGTGTGTCAATGGGTGAATGAGAGGCCGTTGTAAAGCGCTTTGGAGCAGCAAAAAAGGTGCTATATACAGTAAGTGTAGTCCATTTACCATTTATCTTTGTATTAGTACTCGCCCCCGCCCCCCTCCAGTAACTTCGGGGCTCTACACACTCCCGGGGCCCAACCCAAACCAAACTGTGGCTGCTTCCGATATTTTTCCCTTTCACACGCAACTATATGATGGATGGCATCACCAAGGCCCCCCCTTACCCACTTCAGCTCGGCTCAGTTGGGTTTGGCTCCGTCGTGTTAATTAGGCTTTATAGTCTGAGACCAGTGTAACCAGTTTTCTTTTACGGCAGACATATGGAGGGGGACAAGAGGAATCAATCTTCCACTGAACAGTTTTAATGGTCTGACTTAAATCAGGTTGAGACTGGGATGGGTGGAGGGACCTCTGGGTGGAGGTGCAGGCGGGCGGGCGGGGGTTCTTATTGGCTTTGTGGAAGGGTCTTTTATCTGCCTCTAATGTACGGTAGCCCTGGGGTGCTTGGCCTAGCCCTCACACACACGCGCACACATATATATGAACGCACACTCTAGCGAACGAACGCACATACAGTACAGTAGCACACACACAGACTCTCTCACACACACACACACACACTCACGCACATGCACACCCCACTCACACACACACACACACACACTATCTCGGTCTCTCTCTCACACACACACACACAGCAGGCCAGAGCTTCGGGGTCTAAGCAGCTCTGTGTCCAATCAAATATGTGAAGCAGAAAATGTGAAGTTATGTGATCTCATTATCGACATCATACATGAGTGCAAGCTTTAATTAAAAAGTGACGATGTATGGCCCGTGATATGAGCGTGTTAACTTACACTTACAATATAATACACGCCTTCTCACCCAGCATCATTAATCCTGTTATTATTATCCAGAATTGCCATTTCAATTTTCCTGAGCCGCAGGCTGAAACGATGAAGCTATCTCAATACTGTTTCCAACCGACAGCGAGCTTGTCACTTTTTTTTTTTCCTCTTTACTTGTGAAGGCTTTTGCCACCTCAGAATGTGTCAGCGGAAAGCAACACAGGAGTGTTATTCCAGTTTTTATGCAGGTGCATTGTCCCTGAAATATAATAATAAGCCTGAAAAACAGAAAATAAATACTGTGGAAATAATTATGTGTAACTAGAGGGCGAAAAACAAAAAAATACATCTCATGTTTGCTACATCAGCCTACATTCATCATACTTCATCCGGCTGCTGAATAAAAAAAAAAAACTGGTGACTAGCGCTCTCCAAAATGTTCTGTTCTGTTTCACCCCAGGTGGTTTTTTAAACTGAGGCCTCTAACTGGATTCTCTGCCTGCCTGAATAACTTGGCACACAACAAACTCTCTAAATGTGTTGTGGAGGGACTGGGAGTCATAGTGGCAGAATGCCCGTGGCGCTGTTTTCCAAGGGGCTAAAGCATTCACTGCCAGTTTACATTACCAGCATACTCTAGACACCCAACCCCCAAAAAAAAACATGGCACAGTGTGTCCTAAAATCACTGTAGCGACTCCGCCACTGATGTGTCAAATTCCGATAGCCATATCCGTGAAAAAAGGACATCCAGAACGGATGAGGAATTGGCCTGTGAATGTAGGCCACTGTCAAAGCTAGCGTATTCAATTATGTTAAATGGGCCGATATTCAATTTCTACCAGTGAGTTAGTGTCAAGAAGTGCAGGACACTCGTGTTTTTTTGCCTCTCTTTTTTTTCTCTCTCTTTTTCTGTCTCCAGGACGAAATTAAGGACGTGTTTTGTTGTGGCTCGAATAGCAAATGCCATTGATGTAGCTCAAGCCCTGGCATTTCACTGTGGGTTTTCTTTACTAACTACTATTGAATAGATATTCAGGAATTCATTTGGAAAGTTCATTTGGCTCTCGATCGGACGTTGGACGAGGCCATAGAGCTATTAGTTTAAATGGAAGAGCACCGTGTCACCAGCGTTTCTCCTCGCTGAGAGAGAGAGACACAGAGAGAGAGACACACAGAGAGAGAGACACACAGAGAGAGAGAGAGAGAGACACAGAGAGAGAGAGAGAGACACAGAGAGAGAGTCAGAGTCAGAATAGAGCAGAGTGCCACAGTCAACTTTACCTCAATTACATTTCTGACAGACGTTGCAAACCTTTCGAAATGTCAGCTGCTTTTGGCTGATTAAACCTCTGTGTTGACTGGATACTGCTTGACTCCCAGCTACCAGGAGAAAGGAGCGTTTGGAGAGCTTAACTCCCGATGATATAGAAATGTCAGCGCTGTTTCAATCTGCGATCTGTGTGTCTATGAACGCTAAGGGAATAGTCCCCGTCTATGACAGCAACATCTGAGCCGGTTGCGCTCGCCCGACTTCCAACGCACGCTTCCGCTCCATCACAAATACCAGGGGAGACAAGCATCACTGAATACTAAAGTCAATCAAGGGCGAAGAACAACAAAAAAAACTTTCACCCTCCTGTTTTTCCTGATTTACATCTCGTCATAAATTTGGTAGAGTGGCAATCGAGTTAGGTGTACACATTTTAGTGAGTGAAGAAGATATCTAAAAAAAAAAAAAAAAAGAGGCATCATTTCCATAATGTTCCTTTCGGTAGAGGTTCGGTAGCTACAGCTGGAGATGGATGTGTGTTGTGTTCTTGACTGTTGTCATGTGGAAGCTGGTTGTGTGTGAGTTATGGCCCCGCGGCTCTGTCAGGGCCTCAACACAGGAGAGATGAGGAGGAGGTGTAGACTCCTGCTGATTAATGCAACGCCCTTCCCATTCATCAGAAATGAAAAAAACTTGTAATATTGTCCAAACTTGGGCTGTTGAGTGGAGACTCATTTGAGCTGCCTTTATCCTGACGGATGGTGCACAGGAGGGGTGTCGGGGTGGGGGTGGGGGTGGGAGGGGGGGAGTCAGTGAGAATGCAGACGGAGGCTGTAAACAGGTTTTAATACACTGCGCTGATTGAGTGTTGCTGATCTGGCTTATGAATCCGTTTAATGTAGGGACATTTGCTAAACGAAACGAAGGAGAGAAAAAAAGCGAGCGTCAAAAACAGAGGACTTAATATAGTGAAAGTAATTACACACCCACATCC
>NC_137678.1:40224735-40227235 GCF_963989245.1 Nansenia antarctica
ATGAGAATATTAGAATTCTAACTGTGATCATATCAATGGAAACAGCAGAAAGTAATTACACAGCTCCTCTCCCCAGTGACGCTGGTTGGTCTGTAATGAGTCCAGCCTGCAGCATGTCAGACCTCCCCAGCCCTGCCGTGTCTGAGTGCGGTGGTGAGAGGCAGGGTGGTGAGAGGCAGGGTGGTGAGAGGCAAGGGGGTGAGGTGCAGGGTGGTGAGAGGCAGGGTGGTGAGAGGTAGGGTGGTGAGAGGCAGGGTGGTGAGAGGTAGGGTGGTGAGAGGCAGGGTGGTGAGAGGCAGGGTGGTGAGAGGCAGGGTGGTGAGAGGCAGGGTGGTGAGAGGCAGGGTGGTGAGAGGTAGGGTGGTGAGAGGCAGGGTGGTGAGAGGCAGGGTGGTGAGAGGCAGGGTGGTGAGAGGTAGGGTGGTGAGAGGTAGGGTGGTGAGAGGCAGGGTGGTGAGAGGCAGGGTGGTGAGAGGCAGGGTGGTGAGAGGTAGGGTGGTGAGAGGCAGGGTGGTGAGAGGCAGGGTGATGAGAGGCAGGGTGGTGAGAGGCAGGGTGGTGAGAGGCAGGGTGGTGAGAGGCAGGGTGGTGAGAGGTAGGGTGGTGAGAGGCAGGGTGGTGAGAGGCAGGGTGGTGAGAGGCAGGGTGGTGAGGCAGGGTAATACATGTTGGTATTGTGTTCATATCCACCACCACTCACACCAGGCTGGTTTGTTTTGGTCCCCGTGGTGCTGCCGCTACCACACCAACGACCACCACCACTACTCAGGTTTGCTAATGAGTTACCTGTGTGTGTGTGTGTGTGTGTGCGTGCGTGCGTGCGTGCGTGCGTGCGTGCGTGCGTGTGTTTGTGTGTGTTTGTACTGTAGGTGTGTGTGTGTGCGTGCAAGCGTGTGTGTTTGAACTGTATGTGTGTGAGTATGTATGTGTGTGCCCGTCTGCGCGCGCATGCACACTTGCGTGTGTGCAAGCATGTGTGCAAGCGTGTGTGTTTGAACTGTAGGTGTGTGTGCGTGCGTGCATGTATGCATGCGTGTGTGTGTGTGTGTGCATGTGTGGAGTAGGAGGGAGTCCTTCTCTCTCGTTAGGCTGACTGATGTTCACACCGGCAGGCAATTAAAGCCCCGTGGCCACCGCGGGCCGCAGGCCGTTCACAGAGATTAAAAACACATTAAAACACACCGGGGCCTCCCCAGATGGCTCACACACGGTAACGACACCATGCACCTGTATGAGAGATGGGACGCCAGGAGATCTGCCCACTGGGGCTGCTCTGCCTGTGCTTACATGGACAGTCGCATGCATTAGCATGAATTAGGCACAGGAACAGAAGCATCTTTCTTCTGAGGTAGGCCAACCGTGTGCGAGGTAGGGCATTTTAACGGCCGCCATATTGGCAACCGAAAGGTTCTAAGAGGGGGATATTAATAGTGTGTTCGGTGCCAACATCATTTTACTGAGGTGTGTGTGTGTGTGTGTGTGTGTGTGTGTGTGTGTTTGTGTGAGATTCTGTAGAAAAGCTACAGCACGATGTACCTTCTTGCTACGCTGTTGTCATGGTTATCACCAGCGATGATGTTTAAATATAGAGATACCGTGCTGTACTTTTTTTCCCAGTCCACATTTATATAACCCTTGAAAGCTGTGTTGTTTGGACGATAGCCGTGCGTACAGCAAATATGTTATGTGTGTTACTGAGAAGACATACGTACTGTATACAATAATATTATGAGATCTCTGATGTGGAGGTCTGGACTGAAAGGCCTCTGTGGATGTTACCTTGCTCGCCTCACCATCACTGTCAACCGTCGACTGTCAACTGTCACTCCCAGATATCTGCTTCAGCGCACAACAAGTGGCTTTAGTCTAGTCTAAGTAAGTACAACGCGTCCCTCATGTCCTACCGCGGATGTCCTTGTCACTTCAGACAGACGACTCTACCATGACAAGTCTCTGTCTCACGTATCCCGAGCGTCTGATACGGTGTGAACCAGGACAATGGGACGGTGAGTCATTTTTGGATTATCTTCTTTTTTTTTGTACACTACAAAAGTTACTGTTACACTTTAAAAGCGCGTTGAGTTGCATTTCATGTACAAAAGGTGCTATATAAATAAAGCTTTACTTACTTACTTACTTACTTACTTAAAAAAGTAGAGATTCTCTGCTTTTATTTGATGGTGTTTGTGTCCATATCGGTTTCAGAAATGCATAGAGATGCACAACACTTTTTATGCATAGTCTCCCTATTTCAGAGTATCTAAAAGTAATGGGACAATTGGCTTGACAGGTGTTTCTGGTAAGTCAGGTGTGTTCCAGTCATCATTTGAGAGCTGTTGATGTCTAGTATTGATTTTTTTTGCTTTGCGTTTGCTTTTGGAGTCTGCTATAGGCGTCAACTGGTGGTGTCAACGAGTAAAGAAACATTTTATATCTTTGCACTTGATCAAATTTCAGGACCCTCCTTTCATGACCTTTCCTAGATATGTGCGTTCTACCA
>NC_137678.1:40232235-40249735 GCF_963989245.1 Nansenia antarctica
AAAAGCATCTGCTGAATCACTTAAATGTTGAATGTTCAAATATCACACACACACACAACATTTATAATTGGAATATGTATTTGTTTATTGATATGCTAATGATACAAATAAAACCTAGCTCAATACTACTACTACTACTACTACTACTACTACTACTACTACTACTACTATTATTATTTCTTTCAAAAGAGGCTTGAGCTGTCAATCAGATGACAGAAAGAGATGAGAGAGATGAGAGAGAGAAGGTGTCACTAACCCGGCTCAGAGAAAGTGACAAACAGGGAGACAAGTCGAGGGTAAAGGTAAATCATTATTTAATTAATAACTAAGGCAAATAAGCAAATGAGAAATGGGATGTGATAGTCAGTTTTATCAGTTGTGACGGACTGACTGACTGACTGACTCGCTGACTGACTGGCTGGCTGAATGACTGACTCGCTGACTGACTGGCTGGCTGAATGACTGACTGACTGACTGACACCCCCCCCCCATAAAAATTGGGGACCAAAAAGGACCCAAAACCATTTCAAAATACTAACATCAAAAATACAAAATAAGCTTATCCCCATAGCCACCAACCTACTCACCACAACAGCACCCCCCCCCCCCAGGCCACACCGCACACCTCAGCAACCACGGCCTATGGAAGCAATTTAAGAGGGTGAAGAGAGCCAGGGGAAGGATACAAAAAGGGAGAGGCTGAATGACCAGGCAAAACCAAAATCAAAAATGTGGTAACCATGACCACCAGTTCAACAAATAGGCTTCCGCGACAAAGCATCCGCCACCACATTTTCAGAACCCTTTATGTGACGGATGTCCAGGTGGAACGCCTGTAAGAAAAGGCACCAACGCATAATCCTCTGATTAGGGCACTGCATAGAGCGTAAAAAGGTGAGAGGCTTATGGTCCGTAAAGACCACCAATGGTACTATCCCCGAACCCACATACACCTCAAAATACCTAAGAGCAGCAAGCAAGAGCATGAGCATTGTTGCAGCAAGAGCATGAGAAAAGCAAGCAAGAGCACGAGAAAAGCAAGCAAGAGCACGAGAAAAGCAGGCAAGAGAGGTTAGTGGATAGAGAGGTTAGAGGATAGAGAGGTTAGAGGATAGAGAGGTTAGTGGATAGAGAGGTTAGAGGATAGAGAGGTTAGTGGATAGAGAGGTTAGAGGATAGAGAGGTTAGTGGATAGAGAGGTTAGTGGATAGAGAGGTTAGTGGATAGAGAGGTTAGTGGATAGAGAGGTTAGTGGATAGAGAGGTTAGAGCAGGGGTCGGCAATTAGGTTTGGCCTCGGGCCCCAAAAAAATGTAGCCACTAGATGGCGGGCCCGAACATAATCAAAGGATAATTTGTAATTAAAGTAATTGATTGTTAAAAAATGTGACACGTTCTAATGCTTTGACTTTTCTTTCGAGAAATGTACACATCGCTAGTCAACTAACACAGCTTATTTTGTGAGCCTGCTAACAATGTAAAGTAGTGTTATAATTAACTAGGTAGCAGTCCAATCCATTTCGTTGCAGTATTAGGCTTGACTAGCGAGTTTGTGTTGTGATTCTCAACAACGTTGAAACGTAGTTTCACCCTTTTCCATAGTTTTGAATAATAAATGTGTGGACTGACGATGTATCGCAGTCTAACTTATTCTAATAATTATTTAACATACTTTTATTCTGAATGATTCCCCCCTCCTCCAGACAAGGTCACATTATTTATTATTGGATTGGTTGTTTGCGTGTCGGGTGAAGTTAGCTAAACATTTAACCTGCTAACTAGCAAGAGATACATAATGTCACTCTCCAAAGGTCTAAAGAGGAAAGTTGACGGTGAAAACAGGGCATTTAAAGAGGAATGGACAGCGAACTATACGTTCATCCTACCTGGTTTCATCAATGCAAAGCCGTTGTGTGAGACTCACATTTGATCTGTTCCTCCACCAGCACACCTGATTCAAATAATCAAGTACAAACCATAATTGCTTTGCACTTGATTAGTTGAATCAGGTGTGCTGGTGGTGGAACAGATCAAATATGTGGAACGGCTGGTGGTCCCCGAGGAGAGTTTTTTTCTGGGGTCCCATGTCATCATCACTGAGCACATTTTGAACACTGCTTTCTCACTCCCAGATTATCCACCTTGTTCTATCATTTCACTTTAGCTCTTTCTTAAGATCGTTAATCGTCTTCTTTTCACACATCTATACTATTCACTGTTTCAGGTTATCTCATCGCCATGGTGTCTGAAAGCCATATGCCATGTACAGTATGGACATGTCACTTTGTAGATATTACGGCCTTTAAACCCACATTATAGCAGGTTTTAATTTAGTTATATTGAATTTAATCAGAATGACCAGTGTATAGGAGATGTTATTTTCTAACTTACATTTTGCAATTGAATAATTTACGTTTTGGATATGCATATTTCCAGGGTCAGTTTCTCTGTTATTCTCACATGGACCAAATATTGACACAAGGAAAATTATGAATGCTACTGCTAACAGAAAACAGTCTACACTGTTTGTAGAGGGGAAACTATACTGCTTCTAGTAGGCTACATCTTTTGTGCAGTTTAAGACTCATTTTTTCATGTTTTGTTTCAGTCTTACCAATAAAGAGCATTCCATATGATGTGTTTGTGTTGGTTTTGTACTTTTGTACAGAAAAATCTGAATTCATATGCAATGTATGTAGTGGAAATTGCGGTAATACTACAATGATGACAAGATTAACATGGTAACGTCATGTTCTTCATCTACTCAAGTCTTGGTACAATGAGATGTGTTTGATGGCTAAAACCTGACAGCAGGGGGAGACAAAGAGATTGCTAGCGTTCAAAGCTGAATCCATCCAGTCAATAATATGAATATGACTTCTACTAACAACAAACTCATGGCTCATATAACATTAGTTAAATACATAGGTGTTTCTCTTCATACCTTCACTCCAACTAACTTGGAATCGTTCCTGTGGAGTTGGGATTTAAATTCCTTTAAAATTCCTGAGTTCAATTTGGACAAAGGAAGGAAAGCTAAACATTTTCCTGAATTGACTGGAATGTATTAAACTAAATGACTTTATGTATCCCAGTGGGTCAATTGTACTAGGCATTCGAAGTGGCAGCAAACATTCAATATAATGTATATGTTACGGTACATGTGGGAATACGGTACATGTGGGAAAACTAGGCTTCTCTTTGATTTCGTTTATTGTTGTCTTGCCATTTGCCTAAAACACATGTTGTGTGTCCAAGTAATGATGCCGTAGTTGCAAGTAATGATGCCGTGAGTTGGCGGTTTTTTGATGTGTGTATGCGCGCTCGCAACAGCGGAAGCAGCCGTCCTCCGAAGTGCAAAGAAGTGAAAAAGAAGTGTTGTGAAGAAGTGTTGTTTATAAATCAGACCTTCGTAGATAATTTGACAACGTAAAGTCTTAAGGTGAGTTTACACATTCACATCTCTTGTGCAACGTTTTCCATCATTATTAGCCAGCTAACATTCGTTAGCTATGAGGCTAACGATTAGCTAGCTTTGTGTTAGCCAAGCCACTACATTTAGGCTACTCCGTTCACGGGTAAGTCATATATCAACAAAACTAGGCTACACTTACCAACAGTAACTGAAGTGAGCTTATACTTTTATTACATACATACATACATACTGATTCACACATTAAACCCAATGAGCCCAGGAGCCAAAACGAAACAAAAGAAACACTTAACACTGGCGCGAATCACCACTCTCCCCCTCAACGCAAATTAGCATGCTGCTAGCGGACATGCAAAGTTCGACAGAATACACCCCTCAGTGGTTAACAATACCCCTACAAAACTGTATCAACTAACACTTAATATTTATATACATCTGGTTCTCAAAACGTTTACCTTCTTGGTGACTTTACATACCTGTTTTATGTACTGGCAACCTCTCATACCAGGTACTTCACCCCGGCTTCACCAGTCTAGCTAGTCAACAGCCTTCTCACACTCTATCAATAACAACAGCCCCCAGACAATAATGTGTAACTAGCTAGGTAATATATATCATCATAACTAGCTAGGTAGTAATATATATCATCATAACTAGCTAGGTAGTAATATATATCATCATAACTAGCTAGGTAATATATATATATCATCATAACTAGCTAGGTAGTAATATATATCATCATAACTAGCTAGGTAGTCATATATATATAATCATAACTAGCTAGGTAGTCATATATATCATCATAACTAGCTAGGTAGTCATATATATCATAACTAGCTAGGTAGTCATATATATCATAACTAGCTAGGTAGTCATATATATCATCATAACTAGCTAGGTAGCTACAGTAAGTCATATATATCATCATAACTAGCTAGGTAGTAATATATATCATCATAACTAGCTAGGTAGCTACAGTAAGTCATATATATCATCATAACTAGCTAGGTAGCTACAGTGGCTAGATAGTCTAAATCCATTTAGCATGTTTTTGTTGTTGTTGTTTTTAGTTCAGCTGTGGAGCCTGATTGCCATCGCAAACCCTTGCAGCAACAGATTAACACATTTTGTTAATTAATTTATCTGCATTATAGGGATGGACGGTTTTTCGGTTAAACCGAAAACCGGGGTTTCTAAAAATAGAAACGGTTTTTTATCAAAACCGTCTGAAACCGTTTTTTTTTTTTTTTTTTTTTTTTTTTTTTTTAGAAGAATAAAATAGAATAAGAATAAAACTGGAACATGTCACATGTTTGTCGTGTGTGAAAATAACAATGATACAGTCTGAATCTGCCGCGCAATGAGTGAGAGGTTTGGTCAGTTGTGAAGAATAACTGAGGATTAATATCTAATTGGGATTATATTTAAGGGTAACGAATCACTCTATGGGAAAGATAGTTGCCTTCAGTTATTGGTAGATAGGAAAGGTTTTTTACAATTACTCGCTTACATTTAATAAGATCATTTTCGCTGCTCTCTGTAAAGCGCATTGGGTCACTTTTGTGAGAAATGCGCTATAGAAATAAAATGTGATTTGATTTGATATCAATCAATCAATCAAACTTTATTTATGTTCTATAGCACAAATCATGCATTGAATGTAACTCCAAGTGCAGTATTTACTAAACCACAATATAATAAAACAAGAGCTATACGGATCAAGAGTGTTTGTGCACAGCGCCACTGTGTGTGAAGGCGCTACTGAAAGTGATGACAGAACGCATGTCTCAGAAGATACGCGGTCACTTAGTGACGCAAAGGTAGTTCTGTATTTATCTCTATCTGTATTAGTACATTTATTTTGAAAGCTCTATTTTGACAGCTCTACCATGGGCACTTTTATTTTGATGGGGCATTCTTTGTTGATTGACTTACGACAGTTCAGGACGAGTCAGTGTCGCGGCATGTGGTTTTTATGAAAAGCTTTAAGTATGTTCACTGCATAATTCTAAGTCTAATATTTCAGTGATTATTGAGCAGTATTCAAATATTTAAATACATTGAGCAGCAGCTGAAACTTTGTCTAAGAACCAAGATATTGAGAAAGCAGTTCATTCAATGAAGACGCTGTTCCAAGAGATGATCTTCCGTGCAGGCGTGCACCCTGGATCAGCAGAGCTGGTGTGTTAAGTGTTCATGTGTTTTCATGTATGGTGTAGCTTACAAAAGTCTGCCTTTCCACTTATATTTGTGAAACTAAGTAGCCTAAATGTGTTGCGACTGTGCTTACGGTGTTTTAATGGTGTTCGACATGAGTGTATTGTAGCAGTAGGGCTCAATTATTTTTTTTATTTTTTTTTTTTTTTTTTTTTTTTTACTGTATTTTTCGGTTAACCGGAAAACCGCGGTTTTACTCTCTGACGGTTTTTCGGTTTCAATAATTGGAAACCGTCCATCCCTACTGCATTATGACTATAGGATGGTGGGGGGGGGGGGTGCTCAGCATTATACCAAACACAGTCCCAATTTGTGTGTTGATGAGAGATAATTTATTTGTTCTCTTTTACACCCTCATAGGAGTTCTGTAATGACCAGGCACAGGAAGATGGACTACCATCCACCAGGGGTCGTCTATCCCTCGGACAAGACTGAGACAGCAGGCCTAGTCTTTACACCCAGACCTCCCGCTGCTCAAAGACCACGCCTGGCCTCCACCCCTGTGAAAACTCTCTCCTCTCCTCCAGAGCCTGCTGAGGGTCACAAGGGGGTAACATCTGAAGTATCCGGGGGGTGTAGTTCCGCCTCCGCCCCCACCGCCGCATTCAGCCTCAACGAAAACCACATGGTGTGTCTGCCTCTCTTCTCGAACGGTCTGAAGCTGTTGTGGGCGCGCTCAGAGCAGACCCAGGAGCTAGAGGGCACAGAGAAGCTGGTGGAGGCCTTCGACGTGTTCCCCTACCTGACCCTGACGGAGACGGCCGTGCTCGCCCAGAGCTGCTCCCTGCACCCCGACCAGGTCCGAGTGTGGTTCATGGTCCGGAGGCTCCGCTTCGGCATCAGCTGGGACGGCGAGGAGATACACGAGATGCGCAGCAAACTGCTGCACTCCATTCCACCCCCCGACGCAATCGGCGGAGGGGGGGAAGGGAAAGGAGGCAGAAAGGGAGGAGGTGGCGAAGGAAAAGATGCTGGAGGGGCGAGTTGTCCTCAGGAGGGAGGATGTCAACAACAACAACAACAAGCACAAACTGTCAAACTGCCTCCTCCACCTCCTCCACCTCCTCCTCCTCCTCCTCCTCCTCCTCCACCTCCTCCACCTCCACCTCCTCCTCCTCCTCCTCCACCTCCTCCTCCTGTCTCCACCTCCAAACCAGGGCCCCAGAAGAAGAAAAAGCCCCAGAGCACAAGTCCGTCCAAGCCAGGCCGGGGGTCGAGGAAGGCCTCAGCAGCTCAGAAGGCCATCCTGAGGCAGGCCTTCCTCACCTGCCAGTGGCCCACCAAGGAGGACTAGTAATAGTAATAGTTCAAGTGTAATAGTACTTGAATGTACGTTTTTAATTTATATTGCTATGAATTGTATTGTGTCTCACAACTCCATGTGAGTGGTCCTCAACTTTTTAATGCACCTTTTGTTGCTGTTCTTTATACCATACCTGTTTGTTGAGGAGTGGTGTCAATCTATCTATCTTCATTGTTTTAATCTTCATTCACTGTTCATTCATTGTTTTAATCTTCATTCACTCTATTGCCTCCAGACTCACATGTTCTTTCTCTTTTCTTAATGAATAAACTGTTTTTTCCTTGTTCTGCAACTATTTCTCCTCATTTATATTTTGTGAGCTGCATCATTGTCAACAGATGACCTACACAGATGAAATCATGTATATAAGAGAGTAGGAGATGAATGTAATTTAAAAATGCCATCTTTGTCCATCACACATTATATCATCACTGTGTTTAACATGGTACAATTGATAGAAAAAGAGGATTATATACATCAAACATATTTGTATTCTAATTTGTACAACCAACTTTTCTACATTTTACATTATACACCAGCAGCATAATGTGTTAAGCTTATCATACTCATTGTACATATTATACTCTTAGTATTCAAAATATTACTCGAACAGAAGGTTGCCACGATTGGCACAAGTACATGTTGTGATCAGCTCCACATCTTATCTTCTATTCTCATTCGACCTGATGAGTGATTAGCCAATCACAGAGGGTTAGGGTTAGACATTCCCCTAATTCCAGTACTCCATAGAGCCTGCCGGCTGGGGCTGCCAGGACTCCGCCCCCTCGATGATCCGGCGAATCACAGAAGCAGCGCTGATCATAATATGACCAGCTGCTTGGAGGAGGGTGGAGGCAACACGGAGGGCTTCTCTGAGAGAGGAAGAACGTGAGTGAATCAGTTGAATATACAGGCAGTAATTAGTAAAAAAAAAAAAAAAGTTCAATACCCCCCCCTTACACGCACAAAGTCACACCATATCCTCTGCTCACCTTACGGTTTTCTTGGGCCCAAGGCATTTGAAGTCTGCACTGACTGAATACCAGCCCCTGAAGGTGGCCTTCACGCTCAGAGAACCAAAGAGGTCCTTGGGGTTCAGTCTGTACAGGTCAAAGGTCACACGTGCGATGTCTTTTAGGTTTGGCCTCGGGCCCCAAAAAAATGTAGCCACTAGATGGCGGGCCCGAACATAATCAAAGGATAATTTGTAATTAAAGTAATTGATTGTTAAAAAATGTGACACGTTCTAATGCTTTGACTTTTCTTTCGAGAAATGTACACATCGCTAGTCAACTAACACAGCTTGTTTTGTGAGCCTGCTAACAATGTAAAGTAGTGTTATAATTAACTAGGTAGCAGTCCAATCCATTTCGTTGCAGTATTAGGCTTGACTAGCGAGTTTGTGTTGTGATTCTCAACAACGTTGAAACGTAGTTTCACCCTTTTCCATAGTTTTGAATAATAAATGTGTGGACTGACGATGTATCGCAGCCTAACTTATTCTAATAATTATTTAACATACTTTTATTCTGAATGATTCCCCCCTCCTCCAGACAAGGTCACATTATTTATTATTGGATTGGTTGTTTGCGTGTCGGGTGAAGTTAGCTAAACATTTAACCTGCTAACTAGCAAGAGATACATAATGTCACTCTCCAAAGGTCTAAAGAGGAAAGTTGACGGTGAAAACAGGGCATTTAAAGAGGAATGGACAGCGAACTATACGTTCATCCTACCTGGTTTCATCAATGCAAAGCCGTTGTGTGAGACTCACATCTTCCCTGCTCACAATGTTCCCTTTCTATACATGCGAGTCATCCTTTTCCTCAATGAATGTGATAAAGACGCACGAGAGGAATCGATAGATGCATAAAAATAAAAATAAACTGCCTGCGGATTAAAGTGACGTCAATATCACCAGATATCAAGCAAATTGTGACCGATGGGAGATGCCACTTTTCACATTAAGTGAGTACCAAGCCTGTCGTTATTGTATTTAATAAGCTAATTGTATTTTGTATATTTTGAATGAATGGCTTATGGCTCATTGTAATTATTATCCCTAATAGCGCGTTTGCTCTGTCGTTTCAGGAGCATAGGCCTACCACCACTTTTGCGCCGATTTTGTTGTCAATGTTTTTCAGAAAATTAAACAGAATTTGCTTTGTTACTGTTCATATGTGTGTTGCAGTCACATACGTAAACATTACGTTTGAATGATTTAATGAGCTGATGTTATTTTTTTCAAACCACACCGCATGTCGGCTATTTCAGCACCACGCCTTGTCCACCTGCTTATGATTCTCTCTGAGGTGACTCATTAACTTCGGTGCACCCCGCTGCCTGATTGTCTGTCCCTGTGTCATTCACTCTCAACATGAATAAAAGTACAATAAGCATTATTCAGGTGGTGGTAGATTCTCTATTCGGACATTATAGGCGCGGTGTGGGACTGTCGGTCCGATATTGTAAAAAAAAAAAGAAAAAAAAAGGGGATTCTCAAAATAATCTGCTGGGCCAAATATTATTGGTGACGGGCCAGCAATGGCCCACGGGCCGCCTATTGCCGACCCCTGGGTTAGAGGATAGAGAGGTTAGTGGATAGAGAGGTTAGTGGATAGAGAGGTTAGTGGATAGAGAGGTTAGTGGATAGAGAGGTTAGTGGATAGAGAGGTTAGTGGATAGAGAGGTTAGTGGATAGAGAGGTTAGTGGATAGAGAGGTTAGAGGATAGAGAGGTTAGTGGATAGAGAGGTTAGAGGATAGAGAGGTTAGTGGATAGAGAGGTTAGTGGTTAGAGAGGTTAGTGGATAGAGAGGTTAGTGGATAGAGAGGTTAGTGGATAGAGAGGTTAGTGGATAGAGAGGTTAGAGGATAGAGAGGTTAGAGGATAGAGAGGTTAGAGGATAGAGAGGTTAGTTGATAGAGAGGTTAGAGGATAGAGAGGTTAGTGGATAGAGAGGTTAGAGGATAGAGAGGTTAGTGGATAGAGAGGTTAGTGGATAGAGAGGTTAGTGGGTAGAGAGGTACTCACTGGCATTGTGCGTGGAGGCTGGGGTCCACACATGCGTCCCTGCCCTGCAGCAGAGAGCTCAGTCTGGAATGGTGTCTGACCTGGAAGTACATAACCACGGTTTAAGAACTCATCAAAGGAATATTGTTGAATTGATGAAAAGTATTTAAACTGTTTGATAATAATAATAATAACTTTTTATTTGTATAGCGCTTCTCCTGCAATCGTTGCAGCTCAAAGTTCTTTAATCATTATATAATCAGAATTTAATTATTTAGTCATTTAAAGACAATATTAAAAAGATGGGTTTTTAGTCTTGACTTGACTCGTAGGCTTATACTTTCATCATTCTTTACTTTAAAAATAAAAAAGAATTTAGAGAACCAAGAGGTTTGACTAGCCTGTTATTCGTCTTCAATAGTAGTGTGCAATTCAGCTGAGACCAAATACAGAAAAATAAATTCACTCACTCTACTGTAATTCACTTTTGATAAAAGCGTCTGCTAAACGCCATAGTACAGTATATATCACTGTATACATTACATTATCCAGTGCTTTGGTAGAGTCATCCAGGACCTACGCACTTGTTGCCATGGTGAAGGTTGTCATTGAAGCCACTGAAAACATCCTTCCTGTCTCTATTGATTTAGAGAGCACTTCCTCAACCAGCGCCAGACCCTGTTATAGTGTAAATGTCACAATGGATTGATGAATGTGTGGCTCAAGAAGAATCATTCTGATTGTTTTATCTGCCTTGTGAAGACATCTAACTGTCAGCAGTGGCCCACCTCTTCTGAACCCCTCCCGGGGCCAAGCTTCTCAACATGTCTGCACCCACAACACACACCCAGCTTGTCTCAGGGTGGCTGTGGACAGAACTGTACTTCCATACAGAGAGAAGATCTTTCTCTGATTCCGAATCTGTTAACAGGGTAGTGTGTTATCCCTCAAGTGTCCTGTTGTTCTTGCCTTGCACCTGTGTCGATAAAGACAACGTGTTTTAATTCGACACAACTGTTACACACCTGTTGTTGTTTACCACTGTGAAATCCATACGCCCGCAGTCACCCAGCGTGTAATAGCAGGCTCCTTTACAGCATCCTTAATTGGGAAACCATAAAACATTCACACACTTTAACATGCGCCTTGTGTTTAACATGAGACACAGGTGATTAGCTTTATTTAAATGCTATGCACACACACACACACACGCACGCACGCACGCCACACGCCGTCTGGGATGTCTTTATATTATACATTCATACCGTTCACGCTTTGGTTGTAGGGAATGGTAAGGCATGCTTACATCCAGTTCTGTGCTTGTCTGGGGGGGGATGGTGTTGTTAATGTATGTCATCGCTCTCTGTTCTCAGCGAGGGGCCTATCAATGTTGGATGTGGAAGCACGTCTCTGAATTAACATTTCAATAGGACTGTGTCAATTGTGGATGAAAGCGCAGAGCTGCCGGCTGGATCTCCCACGTCCTCCCTCTGCCGGGCTTCAGGCGAGAGTCCGCTTCTCCAGCCAGAGTGGAGAGAGAGAGGAGGAGGAGGAGGAGGAGGAGAGGAGAGAACAGGGGAACAAATGGGATTACTAGCTAGAGCTACGGCATTCACTCGACCAGCACGCCACCGCCGCCGCCGCCCGCACGCCATTCCCTTCACGTTCACACCCAGTGAGAGGCTGTCTGACTTCAGAGGGAGATGAGCGCATGGACCGCTCCCCCCCCCCCCCCCCCCCCTCGCAGGTTTTGGGGGTGTGTGGGTGTGTGGGTGTGGGCGGCCCAGCGTGACGCTCCGTCTTTAGTCTTCTGAGAGGACCTTTGGCCCCCCCACGTCTGGATCGGGGGGGGGGTGTTTCGGGAACACCTCAGAGGCTTTGATATACGCTGACTGGTTCGGGACAACCCACCCGCTGATCAAGTGTGAGGTAGTCACCATTGGTCTCTAAGATGGCCGAACCAGACTGAATGATATGAAGAGAACAAGGTAAAAGTCAGCATCGAGTCGCCAGGCAAAAGTAGTATGTCGACTGTTGAGGATGTCTTCTTGGCTTAATGGTACACCGTTTGTATCTCCCGTGTAGGGAGACCCAGGTTCGAACCCCATCCGTCACCTCACATCCTCCTGGTCACTGACCTTCCTGACTTCCAACCTGTTTGGTATGCCTTTCATCGAGAGATCACAAATCACAGATTGATCGGTTTGTTATGTGTTATTGATGTGATTGATCATTGAAAAGACACAGCTAAAAGGCACAGCTAAAAAGCACAGCTAAAAAGCACAACTAAAAAGCACAGCTAAAAAGCACAGCTAAAAAGCACAGCGAAAAAGTGCACAAGGATCAGCAGAAAAACATTGCCAGTGAATCATCCTATAGCCATCTGTCTATTAATGTCTCTCTTTCTCTTTCCCTTCCTCCCTCTCTCTATGAGGGTTATTAAGACTACAGCAATACCGCAAACAAGCACCGTTTTTACAGTACACATGGAGGGGGGGGGGGGGGGGGGGCAGGAAGTCAGTTGTCATGGCGATACTGTAGCATTTCACTGTATTCTTGCCTCCTTCTAAAATGTATTCTGAAGTCTCATTAGACCACAACATTTACAACAATATAAGGTTTTAAAGGAAGAAGAATATGATTATAATGAACAATACAATATACTAATATAATTAACTTTAATAACTATTAAAAGACATTGTGTAGGGGTTTAATCAAGAACTCAAGTTGAGAATTTGTGAGCTCAGAATGATTTCTATTTCCATTTAAGGGTAGTTCAGAGACATTGAGCGTCAAAGTGTTTACATTCCGTTATGTTTTGTGAGATGGAACCTTTGTATTTTATTAATTACTAACGAAAAAAAATCAACATTTTAAAAATAACACCACACAGGCATTAATTAACACCTAATGGATCAGCTTATGTAAAAAACTCAATATTGACCAAAAATGGAGATAGAACCGTATCATTCTAACGTCACGAATTGCGTGTGTTTTATTTTTTCTTCAGCAGGCAGGAGAACATGACACGCACCGTGGGGAGGGATGCAGTCTGACGGTGGGGGGGGATGCAGTCTGACCGAGTTTCCTAGTAGGAACAGATGGCCTCCCCTCCTCCCTGATGTCTGGACGGGCCGAGGGCCCGGGAGGCTCTGGGTCGCTGAACCATGACGCCGTGAGAACATGGACACAGACGCCGGGGTCTATTCTCATGTCCTTGCTCACCACATAAACCCATGGACCTGTGCTTAATGCGCCAAATGTGTGCGGTGCGGAGCTCCAGCGGCAGGCTTTTTGCTATTAGTACTTTATGGATGACGGGTAATTGAAGAGACGGCTAATTAGCCTAGGTAATGTAACATTGCTCATGTCATCAAGGCCGTTTGTTGAGGTGACGCTGAAAATGATGGAACAATGTGAAGACTGCTGACTGTTGATGATGACTGTTTTACCAAAGTTACTTGTATGTTACAATCTTGCAGAAAGGTCCATGACCGTTCTGACAGACAGTTGAAGGCTTCCCGTGGCAATGTTTCCACCTGTTTGTGACGCAAAAACAGTCATGATGGACAGCGGCCATGAATGATCGATTGATAGCAATATAATGTAATATAATAACAATAATAATTACTAGTATATTATTATTATTATAGCACTATGATAATAACACATAATATGACATTATTTTGCAAGCATATACTGTACATCGTTCTATGCCCGGTTGCCTGGTTTAGATCATTTCATTGGAATCGATTTGATCCTATTGTCCTCTACTTTCCTGTCATTACTGTAGCTACATGCGTGGTAAAACATTGCATCGTGTTTAACTTTGCCAGTGTTCTCGTTAGAGAGAGAGCTACATTGTACAGAGATCAGAGGAGGTATTTGTTTGTTCTGTCACCCTACCTGTTGTTGTTTACCCCCCCCCCCCTCATACACACACACACACACACACACACACACACACACACACACACACACACACACACACACACCCCTATATACAGAGGCAACTGTGCCAAATTGAGTTCTTCCACTAAAAGCTTGAAAAGACATCTTGAAAAGGCTATGCTTGGCAGAGTACGGGGAAAAACAAATTAGGAGTCTAGCAACTTCAAAAGAGCTTCACCAACCAGAGCGTCAACCCCCCACCCTCCCCCCGCCCCTTCCTCTTTCTTGCCAAGGGAAGGTCTTCCAAGTAGGGTTTTAATAGGATGCAGTTTCATTATCGTTCAGGGCTCTTCGGAGTTAAAACAGGATGGATGGATGGAGTGCTTCTTGGCCGGAGACATGTAGATATGGGATTTCTTTTAGAAAAGAAGATCCATGGGAAAAAAAGCTTTTCAGGAGGAGGCTGCATAACACATCTAATGATTCTCTACTCTATGGGAATGTGCATGTTTATCGGGTATCTGTAAAATGTTATTTGACGAATGTTCTCTGAAGCACATCTTCACTGTTACACAATACGTCCGAGAAATGTCAACAATTACTCATGTTGGTCATCGCCTTGTTTACTTTTAAACTTTACCGTTGTTTTATTGATCTGCTCTGAAAGGTCACTGGTTCTGAGATGAAGGAAAGAGCAGGCATATAGGCCCACTGTGTGTGTGTCTGTGTGTCTGTGTGTCTGTGTGTCTATGTCTGTCTGTGTCTGTAAATCAGTGAACGTGTAAATGTCTGTCGTTGAGGTTCATTCACAGGTGAAGGAGTGATTTTTTTTCATCCCTGCTTTGCAATCCATTGATGTGGTGGACTGGAATGGAAGATGTCCCTATTGACACGTTTTTCTACCTCATCCCTGTGGGTTATTCCAAATTTACTTTTTGCTGAACATTCAAGATTCAGCAACTCTAATATCTACTGTAAGCTATTATAGTTGCTGAATCTTGAATGTTCAGCACTCTCAGAAGGGTGAACGAATCTGAATCACAGGAATTGGTCCAGTGAACAGTCTGTCTTGACCTCTTATTAAACCTCCTTTTGTATGATTTTGTACACTTTGTTGTGGCCAATTATGTCTTCAAATGTATGTAACAGAAGCTTTAGACATGCGTATATCACAGTTATGTCCCTCATAGGAACAACTAACACTGGCTGTGTAAGGTGTTGTTATTTCTACTTGTGCGTAGGAAGCTATGTTTTGAGAACGTAGGAGAAGAGGGGGGTTTAGACAACAGTGGCCTCGGGGTGAGATACAAGTGTCACAGCCTAGTTATCTGTTCTCCCCACACCTTATTTTAGACGGTCTTTTTCAGTAAATAACAAATGAATGTTCAAGTTTTTCGTCAGAGAGTTTGGGAACTGTGGCTTCCAGTAAACAACTATTCTATCGCGTCTAGTTCCTTAGGTTATGTTTGTCTTTGTTTCATGTTTTATATTTAGTGTTTCCTGTTTACTTTTGTTTTACTCACGTTGTCTTTCGTCGCTGCCACTTCGCTACCTGCCCTTGTGTGTTTCCCGCCTGTGTGATTGTCTACCCCGCCCTGGTTGGTTAGCCTACCTTTTGACCGCTTACCTGTGTACCAAAACTTTGTTTTGGAAGTGAAGTGCTATCGAGTCAACTGTTACTTTTCAAGTAAGAATCGTATCAACAGAGCAACAACATACCCCCAGGTGAAAATAGAATAATATTCTAATATTAATAATATTCTATTTTCACCTGGGGGTATGTGGTTGCTCTCTCCTCACACGTTTTTCTTTCTGTTCTGTTGATTTGATTCTTACTTGAACACTGCTTGAGTATCGAATGAACAAGAATCTATTATTCATTTGATTGATCCCAATTGAGGTAACACTGGTATCTGTCTCACTGTCTTTATTTAGAGTGAAAAAGTGGATTCCTGCAGGACCAAGACATGGCGTATATATTCTACTGGCCTGTGTGGCTCAGCGGGTAGAGTGTGGCCTTAGCAACAGAAAAGCTAATCAGATATACAACAATTTGTATGTATGTGTACCCACTGTAGGCTACTGTCATGTAAGTCATGTTGGATACAAAGTCAGCTAAATTACATGTATTATACATACTACAGAATAGTCTCTAATGCTAATGATGAATCATTTAGGGGACGTTTAGCCCCTCATTAGGGCTTTGAACATGTAGGAACCTTGTTCCAGCAGCTGTGAGTGATCACAGAGGACGCGAACGGGGGAGAGAGAGAGATCATGCTAACCGTTAACTGCTTGTAATGCCACGTGTTATACCGTCCCTCATCAGCGAGCAGCCAGCCAACCATTAAGTGTAATGTGCAATTAAATATTTATTTGGGCTAGTGCAGCTGTGCTCTATTACATTTACAGATCTGTTTTTCAGGCTACGTCTGCATTTGTCTGCTTATTAATTCATGCTCATGTGACAGGCTGTTCCACCCCAGTCCTCCTCTACCCATCCTTCCTATCCCTCGTTGGGGGGAGAGTTCAGTCCGAGTCTCTGATCCGTGTCGGAGGAAAGTTCAGGGATGTTGGGGCCGTGCGTGGTAGTGCAGGAGAGGCTGGTGGAGGTAGAAATTGGAGGACGGGGGGGGGTCATTGTAATGGGTGTAAACGAAATCAGGGATGGTATCAAGGATCGTTGGAACGTGTGGATTTGGAGAATGAGGTGTTTTGGAGTTCTTCGTTACGTTCCATGCATTACAATGACTCCTGTCCACTGATTTCTACCTCCACCAGCCTCCCCTGGTTGGGCTGTACTGGCCCGGTGACAGAACCAACACCTTGGGTGGGCTGATGGGAGGGGGGGGGGGGGGGCTGACGGTGTGTGTGTGTGGGGGGGTGTTAGCAGCCACGTGGCGGTGGCTATGGGCAGCGCTAAATATATAGACATAGTATATGGACCTACAGTAAATACAAATATTGGGGCGGCTATGGCTCAAGGTCGGGGGTTCGGCGGTTCGATCCCCGGCTGGCCACGTGTCGAGGTGTCCTTAGGCAAGACACGGCACCCCAAATTGCTCCCAATGAGCGGGCCGGCGCCTTGCATGGTAGCTTGCCGCCATTGGTGTGTGAATGTGTGTGTGAATCGGTGAATGAGAGACCATTGTAAAGCGCTTTGGAATAAGGCGCTATATGTAAGTGCAGTTCATACAAATATGACTTTAAACACTCTAACACGCCCCCAGAATATCAAGAGTAAGGGTGGGGAAGAGGCTCATTTGGGTACTGTCATGTGAGTCACGCTTGGTGAGTGAGGAGATCTGGACGCTCAGGGGGGTATTCCATCAATGTCGCTAAAGGACAATCCAGCCTTATTTTGTAATTTGATTTGATCAAAATAAGCCTGTTTTTTTTCCTTGAGCGACGTTGATGGAATACCCCCCTGCTGTCTCGTGTCAAATCAAATCAAATGTTATTTATGTATGTAGCATGTATTAGCATGTATTAGCACGTGTCTTACATAAATGGAAAGGAATGCCATGCCCTTGCACAAATAACAAATCGAAATAGTTCATATATGTATGAATATGGTTTATCATGCTGAGAGGGGTGGAGAGCTCCAGAATTACACGCAGAGAACGCTCATCACAGACTTTGTTT
>NC_137678.1:40257235-40272235 GCF_963989245.1 Nansenia antarctica
AGGCCCAAGGACGGCCAAGCAGGTGCCCCGGCGGCAGAACAGACCAGGCACACAGGGGCAGCCGTGACAATGATCCCAAACACACCGCCCGGGCAACGAAGGAGTGGCTTCGTAAGAAGCATTTAAAGGTCCTGGAGTGGCCTAGCCAGTCTCCAGATCTCAACCCCATAGAAAATCTTTGGAGGGAGTTGAAAGTCTGTGTTGCCCAGCGACAGCCCCAAAACATCACTGCTCTAGAGGAGATCAGCATGGAGGAATGGGCCAAAATACCAGCAACAGTGTGTGAAAGACTTACAGAAAACGTTTCACCTCTGTCATTGCCAACAAAGGGTATATAACAAAGTATTGAGATTAACTTTTGTTATTGACCAAATACCTATTTTCCACCATCATTTGCAAATAAATTCTTTAAAAATGTGATTTTCTGGATTTTTTTTTCTCATTTTGTCTCTCATAGTTGAAGTGTACCTATGATGAAAATTACAGGCCTCTCATCTTTTTAAGTGGGAGAACTTGCACAATTGGTGGCTGACTAAATACTTTTTTGCCCCACTGTATGTATCTCTTACAAATAGGCAATACGAGTGAACTGGGTTAGCTAGCTAGCTAGCTGTCTCATCCAGCCAGTATCTATCGCATCTCAAGTGCAAAGAAAGAAGTTGGGCCTCTCTTCTTGAGCACTACAGGACGTCAGCTAACTAACCTCAGGAGTACTGTGTGGGGAGAGGGATTGGATTTCAAGTGACAGGCATGAAAACAGCCTCTCTGGCACAGAGGGGTAGAGGCATAGAATGCCTTCATATTAAAATCTGAGTGGTATTTTCAACAACAATTCAATGACATGTTTTGGGGACCCCAGAGACCTACAGTAACTTGTGAAAAAAGAGCCTAATACGTTTCCTTTAACTTCAGGTAGAGTTACGGTTCAGTCTCCTGTGGAAATCATTCAAGCTACAGAACGAACAAGAAGAATACTGTACCAGTTTGAAGCCAGCCCCTACACACAGGACAGTATACCCCTCTTTACATCGTAAAAAAAAACACATAGAGCAAAGTTCATGGTTGTGCATCTCAGAAAAGCCTGAGGAACAGAATGTGTCTGAAAACGGTGTAGAACTCCAAAGTGCAGTTGTCTTGTTTAGAACACCACAGCCAACCTGCCTGAACAACCAGTTCACTCCCTGAAAAGAGGCAGAAACATCAGAAGCAAACACCTCAGACTCTCGGCTTCCAATCAATATTTCATACCGATATGCAATGACGCTCCAATAGGCAAAGCGGGGTGAGGGAGGTGTAGAGCGTGGAATCGATGCCTCCTCCAAAATAGCGCCTGATACGCTCATACTGCTGACCCCGAACATTGCAATCTCAGATGTGCATTATGAGTTGCATAGCGATGTGTGATGGTGCTTATTGGATGTGAGATTGATGGAGAACCTAATGTGAGGTGCTGTACTCTCACATTAACATGGGGTACAAGTCTTTGGAGGCTCTTCAACCCATTATCTCTCATGTCTGTGGATTTCATTTAATCTTGAATCTGCTCTTTCTATTTGTCTTCCCCCCTCTCTCTCTCTCTCTCTCTCTCTCCCTCTCTCTCTCTCTCTCTGTCCCTCTCTCTCTGTCCCTCTCTCTCTCTGTCCCTCTCTCTCTCTCTCTCTGTCCCTCTCTCTCTCCCTCTCTCTCTCTCTCTCTCTCTCTCTCTCTCTCTCTCCCTCTCACTCTCTCTCTCTCTCCCTCCCCCCCCCTCTCTCTCTCTCTCTCTCTCTCCCTCTCTCTCTCTCTCTCCCTCTCTCTCTCTCTCTCTCTCTCTCTCTCTCCCTCTCTCTCTCTGTCTCTCCCTCTCTCTCTCTGTCTCTCTCTCTCCCTCTCTCTCTCTCTCTCTCTCTCTCTCTCCCTCTCTCTCTCTGTCTCTCCCTCTCTCTCTCTGTCTCTCTCTCCCCCCCTCCCTTTATTATCAGTGGATATCAGCGGGTCGCTTCATTAGCGGTGGCATTTAGGAGGGACTCTAGTGCCATGTCCAATACAAATGCCACCATGTGCTCCGTGCCACGGATATTATGCTGACATGTGTGGAAAGGTTAATAAAGTCTATAAGTGGGCGAGATCCCTGTTTGTAACTTTTAAGCGCTGTATTCTCCATAAAGGCTCTCCGCAGTGGGTTTAACTCAACGTAAATGGCAGTGCATCCCCTGAAGAAATAAGATATAATTAGTTTCACTAATTTGGTGTCAGAGCATGTGTTGGAATGCCAGAAGATATGTTGAAATGCAGCAGTGCTTAAACCCTTTAACATGCAACAATGTGTTTAAACACCTGGTAACATGTCTGTAGGCGGTCACTTCACAAAAGGAAAGTACTGTCTTCAACACAGACTCCTAATAAACGATTAAAAAAAGATTATTATACGGTTTTTTTGGTGAAAAACTGTGAAATCACAAGTTGAGTGGATACGAAATGCTCATAAGATGAACCCGAGATGCCAGAGTAAATCTTTTTCCAAAAAAAAAGTCACTTGAAATGCTAATGTTGTGCTAATGTTGCGTATATATGCATGTATGTAATGCATATGCATATGTAAGTACTAGAATAGCACATTCATGCTTTGTAGTAGTCTATCTTGCAATTAATCATTTGGCAGATCTGGATCTCTCTGTAACAGATATTTGATGAGAGATTGTTCTCCATAGAGACATGCATATAATCAACATTGCATAACTATTATGAGTGTTGAATTTATTTTTATTTTTTCCAGAAATGTGTTATTTACCTAGTTAGCTACTGTAGGTTGTGATTGGAGGGGTTCTTGGCTTTCGCTATCGATTCTCTAGATATAAGAGAAGAGTCCAAGACCAATCCAACCATAAAATTCAACATGAAAGTCCTTCTCTATACAGAATTGAACATGTGCACAGTAAATGGACTGCACTTATAGCGCCTTTTTTGCTGCTCCAAAGCTGCTCCAAAGCGCTTTTCAACGGCCTCTCATTCACCCATTCACACACACATTCACACACCAATGGCGGCAAGCTGCCATGCAAGGCGCTGGCCCGCTCACTGGGAGCAATTTTGGGGTTCAGTGTCTTGCCCAAGGACACTTCGACATGTGGCCAGCCGGGGCTCGAACCGCCAATCTGCCAACCTTGTGATCATTAGGCGGCGACTCTCCCTCCTGCGCCACAGCCGCCCCCACAGTAAGATACTATACTCTCACTTTAACATAATTGAGCCCCTTAATTGTGGAAGTGGAGAACTCCGAAAGCGATCTTTGATCCAGCATCTACTTAAATAGCCCCTGAAGGGAGGTGGAGGTGGTCTTCAAAGTATCCCAATAATATAACGATTGAGGAGCGAGTTGTCTGAGGTTTAACTATTGATGAGTTACCATGCAACATTGATGCAGGACTGGTCCCCCAGAGTAGCAGCATGTTTGAGGAGGGGTATTACCCTCCCAGGGAGAACAGCGGAGCGAGACAAGGGTAGTCGTCAGAGAAGGACGCTCGTGCCCCAACACCACTCAACCATGTCCTCATAAATAAGCCACAGCCTACAGCCCTTCGTCTCATTGTGCGTGCATGTGTGTGTGCATGTGTGCGTGTGTGTGTGCGTGTGTGCATGCGTGCGTGTGTGTGTGTTTTATGTTTATGTGTGGGTGCCCATGTGTGTGTGTGTGTGTGAGCACGTGCCTATGTGCTGTTGTATTGTTTGTGTGTGTGTGTGTGTGTGTGTGTGTGTGTGTTTCATACAAAGAGATAGAGAGAGACACGCACATCCCCTCATCAGGGAGAGAACAAACATGCCTGTACAAAGCAATGTCATCTCAACAGCTCTGATTAACACAACACAGCAGACCCAATCTGTCCCGACCAGCCCCGCTGCTCCGACTCCCCTCACCCCTACACAAAGGAGCGCTGCAGTCAGAAGCAGTGGTGAAATATTAATGGCTAGTTGTGTAAAACAACCAGGCCTACAGTAGCTGTGGTACAGTTACAGTTGAGCCGGGGGGGTGTGGACAAGTGTAATGTGATGAACCCGGCATTGAAATGGCCTCAATATAGGGCATGTTTGTATTATTCAATATCTTCCGGTTGGAGGTCATGTAGCATTCTTTCTGGCGGAGTCCGAGGGAAGGCATGGGGAGGGGCGAGGGGGGAGGGGGGAGGCAGAGTGGAGTCAGGGGAGAGGCATGACGAGGGGAGACAGGGCGGAGGTTTGAGGAGGGGGGAGTCAGGAGAGAGGCAGGTAGGCGAGGGCACGGTATGGGTATGGCAGGTGTTGGGGGGGCAGGGTGAGGTACTGTCTGGGGGAGGCAGAGAGGAGGTATGGACAGAGCCTTACTGTTTCTGGTCTGGTGGGCTCATGTCAATAGCAATGAATTGTGAAGAAAGCACAGAGAGGTTCTGAGGAGAAACAAATCATGGGGGGAAACAAAGTCATGTTCCTTTTAACTTTTAACTGAGGAACAAGTCGGTCCAGACAAGACCGGTACCAGAGGAAATCAAATGAAACGCGACATTGGTAAATTGTACAACACAACAGCCATTCTGATCCCAGCATCTGAGATGAATCAGTCAGCCAGCCAGCCAGCCAGCCAGCCAGCCAGCCAGTCAAAATTGGAGGTTGAAGGTTCTGATCCCAGTACTCATTTAATGATCATAATACTGCATGAATTAACAAGGTATTTGCTGAATTCACTCATTAAATGTTTTCATTCTCAGTATAGGAGCTGTTTAAATATCACCCTAACCCTGCTGCAGCTCTGCTACTGCCAGCCCTTCTTTGTACATTGAGTTTGCCTTTGATCATGGCCAACAATAATGTCATGTTCAATTTCACTTCATTATAAATTGTTTTGGGTTCAGTCTATTGAAACCTATAACCAGAAAGCATTTACGTCTTTTTTGTTTACCCTCGTTCAGAGCGAGAGAGAGAGAGAACACCGGAACAATACCTGATGTTCTTTTAAATTACTAACATAATATAAAGATAGCCTATGTGGGGTTTCTGCTGTGACTACCGTATACGTAGTGTACCTACTATAATAATAATAATAACTTGGATTTGTATAGAGCCTTTCATAAAACCCAAGGACGCTTTACAATTCTAGAGGAAATGGCTCAGACAGACAAAACAGAAAACAAACAAACAAAGCAAAACAGAAACAGTGACTAGAGGCCAAAGGCCTTGGTGAACAGATGGGTTTTAAGGGCTGGTTTGAAGGAGTCCAGGGTGGGGGCGTTGCGGATCACTATGGGGAGAGAGTTCCAGAGGGTAGGTGCAGCCACGCTGAAGGCTCGTATAGTATAGTATAGTATAGTATAGTAGTACCTATACAGCTTTTAATTTGAAACAGATAGCGGAAGTGTTGAGTTAAAAACATTTTGATGACGTATTTACGGATATAGACATGGAAACTAGTGTATGTTGCTGGTGTGATGTCAGTACAGCTATCAAGGGATCGTTTCCACGCACGCGCCACACGGAAAAAAACAGGCGTGACTCCGACTCTCTAGATAGCGTGCCACTGCGGCCAACGTGAGACACTCTAACCTGTTAACATGGGCGCCCAAATGAAATGCCCACGCCCTGCTGAGGTAGACGTATCCAGTGTGTCCGAGTCGTAAACTGATGCACATGTTCTTGAAGAATCTTCTCGTCGGTAAAGATGGAATGGATCAATCTATTGAGGATTTTGTGATCTTAAATGCGTTGTGTCATCTCTATAGATCAGGTGTGTATCATACACGATTTGACAAGGAATAGAAATCCAACACGGGTTGTAATGATGAACTCTAAAGATTTATTGGTCAACTTTAGTTCTTTCGTACAAGCATTTAGACAACCCATTCTTGAATACAGACAGGTTTTCATATTATCTTAGATGTTACGTCGTGAGTTAGCTCACAGTCCCCTGCCCATCTCTGGCACCTACTACCCCCAAGGTCGTCGTCGGACCGTCTCCGCTCCTTAAGATAACACCCCCCGAATTTGTGGTGTCAACTGCTAACAGTTTAGATCATCCTGACCGTAGCAGTGACGTAGCCTGATACTTTTGTTAAGAGAACTAAAGAGAGAGAGAATGTGTGTGTGTGTATGTGTGTGAGTGAGTGACATGAGAATATACAGTATGTTTTAGAAAACCCCATTAGTCTATAGGTTAGATACAGTTCTGTGCGGCGTCTTACAGGCCAATCAGAGTGCTTGTTGTGACTGAGCAGGAAGAGGTTAAGGTTGCGTGTGTTTCCCTATGATGATGAGAGGAAATGTCTGAGTCACTGTGTTAATCGTGTCTCCCCGGGCAACACGGCCAAAATAGGCCTCCGCTTCCTGATGCCCGTCTGTCAGAGGCGTCATAGCCGTCAGGGGAGTGAGGGGCATGTGAGTACTGGTAGTAGTTTATGTCACCTATGTATTAGGTCCATGACATCTGATAGACACACACTGACTGACACTTGTAAGCACACACGCGTGCGCGCGCACACACACACACACACACACACACACACACACACACACACACACACACACACACACGCTCCCTTGCCCGCATAGAGACAGATACACTCACACACACACACACACACACACACTCAAACACACTCCCACAAAACACACAAAACACAACTGTCATGTATTCTTTGAACGAACTGGAACAGATGGAATAGAATACACAATCATAACCACATACCCGGCACAACACCCCGCCTCTCTAAACGATTCATCTTGTTTGATATTTTAGAAAATTACACCCCGTAATAAAACAGACAGTGAGATGAATTCGCGCACACACTGGCTTTTTCTATCTATCCACCAGTGCCTCTGTAAATATCTCCAATGGGTTTGGAGTTTTCCTATTAGCCCCTTTCACCTCCCATCATCCCCCCCACCACACCCCCCCCCCCCCTCCCTCGGACTGCCAACCTAATAAAGCCATAAATTCACACGCTCAGAGGAGCTCCTCGAAGATCTCTGTCACTTTCTCTCTCTAATCATTTTGCAGGTGGTGTTGGCGTGGGCTTAGTGAGATTATGATTGCGCGGCCCTCTCACCGCTCGCTTGTGTAACCCCTGCTAACACCTCAGAGCAGCGCGGGGATTGAACGATAAATTTGCTCCGTAACCGCCAGATTTAGAGCCTCTCGTAAAATTGATACTTTTTTTGCAGGTGCTTCATTCTGGCGAGATGTCATAAAGGCAGTCTGCCTGTTTCGTCTTGAGATTTATGGGTCAGGGGTCATTTGGGGGGGGTCATTGTCTAGGGTCCCCTGAATGTCACTGAACATCAGGCGACTGCTTCGTCCAATCTCCATCAGACCTACATAGGGTTCAAGTAGTATTTGAAACAAACCAATCTGTGTTTGATTGTGTTTGCCTGTGTGTGCGACTGAACCAATGGAATCATCTGAAATGGAAAGAAACTGCAGACCTCAATCAAAACGCTCAACCGGTTTTCCAAGGATTCTGAATATAATTTGACACAGGTTTGGTGTCTATTGAGGTGGAAAATTGCTGTGAAAAGTTGGTTTCAATCACAATTGGGAGTTGGAATATCAAATCGTATCTACTTTTCTGTGTTTGTGTGTTTGCTTGTGTTCTGAGTGGGTGAGCTGTCTCCCCTTTTGAGAGAGTTTCTTTTCTCACTCAGCTCCACTCACAGTCACACTAACTATGCACAAACACATACTGTACAAACAATCTCTCTCAGGCGACGCGCTTGGTAGAAGGAGGTGCGATAACAACGTCTGTGTTTTTGTTTGTGTTATTTTTATACCCTGGCTGAGAGTTTCTCTCATGGTCTGTTTGCGGGTTTGTACTAGAGAGAGAGAGAGAGAGAGAGAGAGAGAGAGAGAGAGAGAGAGAGAGAGAGAGAGAGAGAGAGAGAGAGAGAGAGAGACAGAAGGAGGAAGAGAAGAGAAGAGAAGAGTGTGTGTGTTAGTGAGAGCATTGTTGTCGTTCCACCACACACCAGAGGTAGTCGGCTGTGTGTCTTAGAAACATCCACCTTCATTGATATTCTCCCCCTGCCTTCTCTCCCATCAGCCCCATCAGCATACACCACTGTTCTGCAGACACCAAAATAAAACACCCTCCCTAGTCCCTCCAGTACCTCTAACAGGGCCTGGAACAGCTAGAAACACTACGCTAACCCATTATTCGACATCCATTTTTCAGCTGATATTTACTAAGAAACTCTGTGGTTTCTGTGCTGGCACACTGCTCACCTCACTGAACCTATATTGTATACGGTCAGGAGTAAATACTGTATACTACTCAATGTATACAGTACCTATGTGCATTTGGGAGCTGTGAGTCCATCACAACAATATTCCAATTTGAGAGGGAGCCCTTGATGAATAAGAATAGTCGCAAAAATGAATCATGAAATATTCAGCAGCACTCCAGAGCCTCGTGGCCTCACTACCAGGCATATTGCACATGAAAGGGAAGACGACACGCTAAAACACTGACACTGGAAACTGCCATTTGAATACAACACTGGTTAACTTCCCTTTTAATTCCTTATGGAACATATGGTTCAATAGAGGAGAAAGGAGAGGAGTAGGGAGCAGGAGGGAGGGAGGAGGAGGGAGGAGGAGGGAGGAAGAGGAGGAGGAGGAGGAGGAGGGAGGAGGAGGAGGAGGAGGGAGGAGGAGGGAGGAAGAGGAGGAGGAGGAGGGAGGAGGAGGAGGAGGAGGAGGAGGAGGAGGAGGGAGGAGGTGGGAGGAGGAGGGAGGAGGAGGAGGATGGAGGATGGAGGAGGAGGGAGGAGGAGGAGGGAGGAGGAGGAGGGAGGAGGAGTAGGAGGAGGGAGGAGGAGGATGGAGGAGGAGGAGGAGGATGGAGGAGGAGGGAGGAGGAGGAGGATGGAGGAGGAGGAGGAGGAGGGAGGATGGAGGAGGATGGAGGAGGAGGAGGGAGGAGGTGGGAGGAGGAGGAGGGTGGAGGAGGAGGATGGAGGAGGAGGAGGATGGAGGAGGATGAGGAGGGAGGAGGAGGAAGAGAAAAAAGGAGAGGAGGAGGGAGGAGGAGGAGGGAGGAGGAGAGAGGGAGGAGGAGGGAGGAGGAGGAGAAAGGAGAGGAGTAGGGAGGAGGAGGAGGGAGGAGGAGGGAGGAGGAGGAAGAGGAGGAGGGAGGAGTAGGAGGATGGAGGAGGAGGGAGGAGAAGGATGGAGGAGGAGGAGGAGGATGATGGAGGAGGACACATGTGCATGTGTAATGAAACCCTAGGGATATGATGACCTACAGTAAACTTCCTCCTCAGGGACGTGTCCGCGTTCTGCTCCACGAACAGAATCAGAATCAACGCACAGCTCAGATCCACTTTTATTATACGCTACGGAAACCATTAGGTATTTTCCTTTCAGCTTGATGTATTTACGTGGTGGCACAGCTGTAATGACATAGCATGAAAGTCAGTCTCTTCGGCATTCATCATCGCAAGTGTCACTCATTACTGTCCAATTTTTTGGGGAACGAAAGGAGCAGAATGTACTATTGCTACCATTACCTTGTTAGTGACCACGAGGCCTGGAAAGCAGGCGTCGCCCTGGTTCCTTTGGGTCATGTGCGTTCATCTATTCCCCTGACTAATGGAGCTCTCTGTCTGTGCAGATTAGCTTTCCGACGGGGGGGGGGGGGGGTCTTGCTCACTGACCCCCTTGGCTCAATATGCACCATTTAGATGATACATGTTCAGTTGAATGTGTCAGCAGAGGCTAGGAGTCTACGGTCGGAGCTTGTTAAGGGCTAACAACTAGGCTAGGAGTCTACGGTCGGAGCTTGTTAAGGGCTAACAACTAGGCTAGGAGGCTACGGTCGGAGCTTGTTAAGGGCTAACTAATGCCAGGCCATGGTGTGAGGCACAAACCTCCAGAACCGATACTGAAAATAAACCCACATCTCTGTTTGGCGTGCCTAATGAGAATTCCCAGGGCAAACAGAACTGCGTACTGTATTCAGAAGAGGACGGAGATGGGAAGCGACTTGCGTGAAGGGTCTCATGTTGTGCCTGCAAATTAGGAGCAGTTGTTCGGCACACCCCTGGCTCTCTATTCAGATTCTCTATATTGCCGTGTCTTCATTTCAATATTTAATTGGTGAGCTTTTCCATAATTCACGCTCCACGGCCAGAGAGGAGGAAGCTGCACAGCTGTCGACCGCTGGAGGGTGAGGGACTCCATCTCTCTCTCTCTCTCTCTCTCTCTTCTCTCTCTCTCTCTCTCTCTCTCTCTCTCTCTCTCTCTCCCACCCTCTCTCTCTCTCTCTCTCTCTCTCTCTCTCTCTCTCTATCGTTCTGTTTTCTCTCTATCTCTCTTTTGCTCCCTCTCTCACAATTTTATCTCGCATCTCTCTTATCTCTATCCCCATTTTCACACACACACACACACACACACACACACACACACACACACACAAACTGCTCTCTCTGTCTCTGCCAGTCTCTCAAGAAATTGATGAAATTGGTATGGCAAGTATCACCATAAACAGCACACCCGAACATCACACCCATATGTGCTTGTTGAACATCTCATTCCAATACCCTGGGCATTAATATGGAGTTGGTCCCACCTTTGCTGCTATAACAGCCTCCACTCTTCTGGGAAGGCTTTCCACTAGATTTTTGGAACATGGTTGCAGGGATTTGCTCCCATTCAGCCACAACAGCATTACTGAGGTCGGGCACTGATGTTGGGCCGAGAAGGCCTGGCTCGCAGTCAGCGTTCCAATTAATCTCAAAGGTGTTTGATGGGGTTGAGGTCAGGGCTCTGTGCAGGCCAGTCACATTCTTCTACACAAAACTCGGCAAACCATGTCATTATGGACCTCGCTTTGTGCATTGTCATGCTGAAATAGGAAAGGGCCTTCAGCAAACTGTTGCCACGGAGTTGGAAGCATACAACTCTCTAGAATGTCATTGTATGCTGTAGCATTAAGGTTTCTCTTCACAAGGGGCCTAGCTCAAACCATGAAAAACAGCCCCAGACCATAATTGTGTCCACAAACTTTTGGCTATACAGTATAGTGTACTCTGGTAGTTATTGTTCATGTGTGTTTGAATGCGGCCTATTTTTAATCACTCTAATTGATGTATAATTCATCATTAAAACATATTTAACTTCTCAGAAGAGAGAGCAAAACAGTTTAACAATAATAGAGCGAAGAGCAAAGATTGATTCCAATTAAAAATGAATTAGATAGAACTTTCCCTTGGAACATTTCTCATTCTTCCACCTGTGCTTGCAAATCAGTTGTAAAAACCTTTTTGAGAAGCCTAACTGCAAGATTATGTTATGTAAATTCAACTGAACAAGCAGGAGAAGTGCCGTTTTGGCATAGGGAGAAAAATCAATATCAGAATTGCAAATTCAGAAAGCAGTCATAAAATTGCCATTCCATTTCTCATAAAATTCTCATAAATATGAACATAACATATTCCTTTTTTACGTCAGCATTACCAATCAATAGGAGCAACGACACTGACCATGAAACAGATTGACATTATTTGGCCCCCGTTGCGGAAGGATGACTGGGGAAAACCAAGTCTGTTTCAATTGACAGTGTGAGTGGAAGCCGTAACCAACTGCAAAAACATAACACATCTGTGTAGGAGCACATCAATGTGAAGAACCCTCAACCTCCACCGCACCATTCATAGCATACAAACTAAGTGCAGCTGGTCCACTCAGCGCATAATGAGCCTGGCTCTCTGAGAAAAAAAAGAAAAACGTTGAGAGCATTGGATTAAAAACATTTTTGTATGGAAAGTAATTCCAACTTGCTCCTGGGCCGCCGGGCTGAGGGGGTAGGTCTACTCCACTGACCTAATGTCTTCCAAACTAGAACAAGAAGAACCACCCTGCAGACACCATAGGAAAATGACATTTTTATGACAAGTGTAAATTGAAAACAAGAGATAGTAAAAGGAGAGAGAGAGAGAGAGAGAGAGAGAGAGAGAGAGAGAGAGCAGATAGAGAGAGCAGAGAAAGCGCAGAGAGAGAGAGAGAGAGAGAGAGAGAAAGAGAGAGAGAGAGAGAGAGAGAGAGAGAGAAAGAGAGAGAGAGAGACTGCCAGAGATAACAGCAGTAACATGTGTGCAGAGCAGTGCGATATCTGTAAATATACAACCTGTAGACTCTCCGCTAAGGGTTGCCAGATGGGATTGAGAATTTCCAACCTAACCAATCTAAAAACGTCTAAATCCACCAAAAACCAGCCAATCTGGCAACCCTGTCTCCGCTGCATCAGAGTCTACTTGTTGCGCAAAATAGGCCAGGGTTAGTCAAATCCTTTGTTGGACATCTCGTTTCTTAAGTCCTGGTATATTGTGGCATTTCTTTACTGTTTGCCATCTGGAATAC
This sequence comes from Nansenia antarctica, assembly GCF_963989245.1. Lineage (NCBI taxonomy): Eukaryota > Metazoa > Chordata > Actinopteri > Argentiniformes > Microstomatidae > Nansenia > Nansenia antarctica. The sequence goes on from NC_137678.1 coordinate 40,269,594, forward strand.
CCAGGGAGACGCAGACAGCAGAAGTAGAATAGAATAGTAGAATAGAAAAAGAAACAGCTATAACCAGCTGAATGATGTACCTGTATGATGCACTGACAGTCTGTGACTGTGTGAACCTGGCCGGACCTTCTGCCTGAGTTTGAGTATGATGCTGCCCAAATGAATGTTATTGTTTAGTGCTTTTGTGGTATTATATTGTGTGAATTATCATCTGTATGTTGTTTTTCTTTCACTCGACTAACCGCCGAGATAATACTTGAGACATGTACTTCCGTAAACTTTTTTTTTTTTTTTTTTTTTACAATATCGGACCGACAGTCCCACATATAGCGGCTATAATGTCCGAATAGAGAATCTACCTCCACCTAAAGAGTGCTTATTGTACTTGTATCCATGTTGAGAGTGAATGACACAGGGACAGACAATCAGGCAGCAAGGTGCACCGAAGCGAACTGACGCTGAACCCCTCATATAGGGCTTTCACACCGGCAAAGAACCGTGCCGGTTCGCGTTCGCATGCCAGCTGCAGTAACACTGGCCTCCAGTCACAGTGGTGCTGCTAGCAACAGGTGCATCAACGACGTTTGTCCCTGACCCAGTGCTAATCGCATCCCTACCCGTGTTAGTCTCAGAAGCTGCATTGGCTAAAAGAAAAGATGACATTTTTCGAAGTTTAAAAAAAAAAAAAAAAAAATGTGTGTTTGTATCCAATGTTAGGGGGCCCCATAGTGGCTGGGGCCCCCCCGCGGTGCGTCGCTTGCGGGCCCGTCCGCTACGCCACTGTGAAGAACCCTCAACCTCCACCGCACCATTCATAGCATACAAACTAAGTGCAGCTAGTCCACTCAGCGCATAATGAGCCTGGCTCTCTGAGAAAAAAAAGAAAAACGTTGAGAGCATTGGATTAAAAACATTTTTGTATGGAAAGTAATTCCAACTTGCTCCTGGGCCGCCGGGCTGAGGGGGTAGGTCTACTCCACTGACCTAATGTCTTCCAAACTAGAACAAGAAGAACCACCCTGCAGACACCATAGGAAAATGACATTTTTATGACAAGTGTAAATTGAAAACAAGAGATAGTAAAAGGAGAGAGAGAGAGAGAGAGCAGAGAAAGCGCAGAGAGAGAGAGAGAGAGAGAGAGAGAGAGAGAGAGAGAGAGAGAGAGAGAGAAAGAGAGAGAGAGAGAGAGAGAGAGAGAGAGAGAGAGAGAGAGAGAGAGAGAGAAAGAGAGAGAGAGACTGCCAGAGATAACAGCAGTAACATGTGTGCAGAGCAGTGCGATATCTGTAAACATACAACCTGTAGACTCTCCGCTAAGGGTTGCCAGATGGGATTGAGAATTTCCAACCTAACCAATCTAAAAACTTCTAAATCCACCAAAAACCAGCCAATCTGGCAACCCTGTCTCCGCTGCATCAGAGTCTACTTGTTGCGCAAAATAGGCCAGGGTTAGTCAAATCCTTTGTTGGACATCTCGTTTCTTAAGTCCTGGTATATTGTGGCATTTCTTTACTGTTTGCCATCTGGAATACCCAGGGAGACACAGACAGCAGAAGTAGAATAGAATAGTAGAATAGAAAAAGAAACAGCTATAACCAGCTGAATTATGTACCTGTATGATGCACTGACAGTCTGTGACTGTGTGAACCTGGCCGGACCTTCTGCCTGAGTTTGAGTATGATGCTGCCCAAATGAATGTTATTGTTTAGTGCTTTCGTGGTGTGAATTATCATCTGTATGTTGTTTTTCTTTCACTCGACTAACCGCCGAGATAATACTTGAGACATGTACTTCCGTAAACTTTTTTTTTTTTTTTTTTTTACAATATCGGACCGACAGTCCCACATATAGCGGCTATAATGTCCGAATAGAGAATCTACCTCCACCTAAAGAGTGCTTATTGTACTTGTATCCATGTTGAGAGTGAATGACACAGGGACAGACAATCAGGCAGCAAGGTGCACCGAAGCGAACTGACGCTGAACCCCTCATATAGGGCTTTCACACCGGCAAAGAACCGTGCCGGTTCGCGTTCGCATGCCAGCTGCAGTAACACTGGCCTCCAGTCACAGTGGTGCTGCTAGCAACAGGTGCATCAACGACGTTTGTCCCTGACCCAGTGCTAATCGCATCCCTACCCGTGTTAGTCTCAGAAGCTGCATTGGCTAAAAGAAAAGATGACATTTTTCGAAGTTTCAAAAAATAAATTAAAAAAAATGTGTGTTTGTATCCAATGTTAGGGGGCCCCATAGTGGCTGGGGCCCCCCCGCGGTGCGTCGCTTGCGGGCCCGTCCGCTACGCCACTGTGAAGAACCCTCAACCTCCACCGCACCATTCATAGCATACAAACTAAGTGCAGCTAGTCCACTCAGCGCATAATGAGCCTGGCTCTCTGAGAAAAAAAAGAAAAACGTTGAGAGCATTGGATTAAAAACATTTTTGTATGGAAAGTAATTCCAACTTGCTCCTGGGCCGCCGGGCTGAGGGGGTAGGTCTACTCCACTGACCTAATGTCTTCCAAACTAGAACAAGAAGAACCACCCTGCAGACACCATAGGAAAATGACATTTTTATGACAAGTGTAAATTGAAAACAAGAGATAGTAAAAGGAGAGAGAGAGAGAGCAGATAGAGAGAGCAGAG